>NW_019173313.1:0-143503 GCF_001773325.1 Penicillium arizonense
ACCCTAACCCTAACCCTAACCCTAACCCTAACCCTAACCCTAACCCTAACCCTAACCCTAACCCTAACCCTAACCCTAACCCTAACCCTAAGTCACGTATATCTCTATAAGCTGTGAAAGTCTTAGATCAATCGGAGGCCTCTAGACCTCTGCAGTCTAACGAGGAAAAGAACCTGCAGTCTAACGAGGTCGTACTTTTATGTAACATAGTTAAGACAAAGCCCTAACCTGCAGTCTAGTAGACTGCAGCACCCCCCGTGGGATAGGGGTCTAGTATTTGTAGGATAGAGCCTGTTAACTAGGTAAGACGAAGATGCCTGGGAAGCAAGTAGTATATTGGAGGAATATAGAGACTAATTCTTGGAGAACCTCTAGGTTCTCCTAGAGTGCACTATTTAATATGGGGGATTAGCGTTACGGTGAGGAAACGCTGACGTGTCGGCACCTATATGATGTTGATCCTCTGGCAGTGCGAGAGATCTGTGTATGCTTCCTAAGGACTCCGTTACACTTTTACTACAAATCTAACGTTTAACCGCTAATAACTCGCTTACTAATAGACCTACTAGTTTATAAATAGGATATTTGAAATTAGCTGACTTTTCTCTATCTAATGAACCCCTTACCAAATTCGTAGTGTACGGGACTAGCTAGTTAAGGTGCCCGACGTACTAGATAAACCCTTGTAGTCACGTGGCCGCCGTTCACATGGCCGCCGATAGTAAAATACGGGGTGTAAGATACGAATATAGGGTAATCTATTTAGTACGGGCCGCTATAGATAAAGGTGGGTATCCGATTACGGTAATAAATCCCGTCGGTCGCAACCTATACAAACTTTTCACCTATTTTTGATCATCCGCCACACCACTATTATTAGTCTGATCGTGCTCAAACTTTCACGATTACTAGATCTAGTAGTTAAATAGACCGTGTCTAATTTATAGACTGATCGGAGCAAGATATAGGCTGTGGTCATAGAGTCTACGTCGGATCTTTGGTACTACGACCGGGTGACCCCATTAAAACTTTTTACCAATTTTTGATTATCTACTATACTACCATTATTCGTCTAATCTTAGTTAAACTTTCACACATCGTAGATCTAATGGTTAAATAGACCGTGTCTAATTTATAGACTAATTGGACTAGTACGTAGCCCGTGGTCGCGGAGTAAACGTCGAACCTATAGTACTACAACCACCCAAAAAGGTACAAGGAGGTATAAGACCAAAATACTTTAAACGCGTATAGCTCGATAACTAAAAGGCTGTGTAAGCTCCGAAGCAAATAGGAGATACCTCACCTATATATCTATGACCTATAAAAGTCTTAGATCGATCGGAACTAACTAGACCTCTGTAGTTAGGGTGGGAAAAGAACCTATAGTTAGGGTAGGCCGTACTTTTAGGTAATATAGTTAAGACAAAGCCCTAACCTGTAGTCAGCCCTGACTGCACCACCCCCCGTGGGATAGGGTATTGACCACGGTTGGTGGCTGCTATACGTCGCATTTATGCGCCTGGTCAGAGGTTTGAATAATATCCGCAATTTGACGTGCCGTACGTAGTGGAAGTCGATAATTCGCCGATTATAGGTATCGTAAGACCTCTCTCGGTCTAATAACGTGCTCGTAGGTCTTATACACGAAGACTGGGTCTGTTAAAGGTTGGTGAAAAAATTGGGCTGCTATAGTTGACTACTACGATATATATATCGTGATATAACGAATTGCATGAAATTTGACGAATGTCTAATGCTGACTTTGGGGTGAAATAGTGTAAAAAAACGTGAGATAATAGCTAGGCAGCGTCTTAACCCCTGAATTAATTGCTACCCCTCCCGATTATTATACACTAGCATTATCGAAGTAATTGGATTCGTCTACAGTCCTGTGGTAGCGTCTTTAGTAGTAAACGTACGCCGTAAAGGTACAAAATCCCGTACCCCAACAAAACATCTCTAATTTTTAATCGCTATTTTCTCAATAATTAGGAGGCTACGTATACTCCGAAGTGAATCGGAGATAAATTAGATGGTCTATTATAACTGACCAAAATTTAAGAACGATCGGAGGTCATTAGACTTCTCCAGTCTAACGAGGAATTAATTCCCAGTCTAACGGGACCCACTTTTTATGTCCCATAGTGAAGCGGCAACCCTAATTCCCAGTCTAATAGACTGGGCCACCCCCCGTGGGATAGAGTCTGCGTCGAACCTTTACTACTATAACCACCAAAAAAGGTACAAAATCCTATACCCTAACAAAACATCTCCGATTTTCAATCGCCAATTTCTCAGTAACTAGTAGGCTACGCATGCTCCGAAGTGAATCGGAGATATTTCAGATAGTCTATTATAACTGACCAAAATTTGAGAGTAATCGGAGGCGTCTAGACCTCTGCAGTCTAACGAGGAAATAAACCTGCAGTCTAACGGGCCCCACTTTTTATGTCCCATAGTGAAGGGAAAGCCCTAACCTGCAGTCTAGTAGACTGCAGCTACCCCCGTGGGATAGGATCTGAGCTTCTTTGACAATGTTTGGAATAGTTGATACAGAAGAACCATATGACTGAAAGGCGACGGCCACTTCTGATCAGAGATGGTTTCATCGAAGTGCAGACTTGGGAGCTCAGCAGAGCAGCAGCTGTTGTGGATGATGAGTGGCCGGGAAAGCATAGATGACATAAGCCTGCAATCCTTGCGTATTAGATCCATCTGGCGTTTACTGAGAGAGGGACAATGGAAGAAGCGTAACCTGAGTAGCTTACCAATCCCACACATATAGCACACACCAGACCCGCCTCCTCATTTCTTTTGCAAACCCATCCACAGGCTGGGGCAAATGCTTGTCGTGCAGGCCAATTTCTTGAGGCTCATGGATTGAAGTAGCCAGTACATGTCAAGACTCAATGGATTGAGCATCAGTCTTCAGCCATGAGGCTGTAAGTATTAGTTGCTGAACATGCATCAAGCCACCCTTTCCAGGACTTATTAAGCTGCTTAGCGATCTCGCCGCTAGGTGATAGCGCTTTGAGAGGTTTACAATATTTTCACCCAGTTCAGCCTTGAGCGTCCGGCGCAAATCAACATCGGGAAACTGGGTTGAGCATGCGCAGATATGCATCAACAAGCATGTGAGTACGGCGCCAGGCCTTTCCCCGCGGGCTCTGTCCTCCCACCACTCTTTGTAGCGCTCGGAGAAGAAGGAAGGATTTATCACATAGTATTGGTAGTTTGGCCCGCTTAGAAAGTTCTGTATCAAGGCATCTACATCAGCGTCAGTCATCTAGTACATTTTGTTCCTTCTTCGCTTGGCTCACCCATATATGGTCGAGGAGGAAAGACTTGCAGAGCGCTTTCCATGTCGGACGGGGAGACTGAGTAACAAGAGCCGTCCTCATAAGTCTCGGAGGGCTAAAAGGTATTCAGCATGATCTCTCCGCCTCTTGCTCGATGGATAATTCAAACCTTGACCATTCCGACCCGAAAGCTACCGCTGCCATACATATATCCGATTGTCCTAAACTCGTTTAGGCTGGGAATGTGGCTCATAGCGTGATCCGGATACACTTCTTCTCCGCTGAGTGGGCATCCGACGGCTCCGGTGTTATTTTTCTCTATCGCCCTTGAGACTGATGAGCATGGACGGCGAGAGAGAAGTGGGAAAGCCGTCGCCAACCTGAGATGTCCCACGGCGGTAGGATAACTGCTAGTTTTCTGCAGATACCGACATCGATGGGCCACATTCCTCGCGTGACAATGGCTGCACGGCACTTATGGTCACACTGTTTGTAATTATAAGTAGCCTATCAAATAGGTGCTGCGGAAAACTTGCCTTTTGTTTCCGCCGCTGACACTCGGTACAAGAAGCCGGGAGCCGGGAGATTCGACTTCTTTTCGAATGGATGTCCATCATTGATCAATCATGACACTTTACGACTGCATGTTAAAAAAGATCTAAATGCGCTCCCCGAGATTTGTAAAGGGGGACGCCCGGGTTTGATTGCTTATTGATGTGAAGGAGAAGCTAAGTGACCCAAGCGAGCCGCTACCCAGCTCCATCGCATGATTGTGCTCGCAAAAAACTTCTCTTACAGGCCACACCCTCGGGATTGATAATGTCTTGGCATAGCATAATACGCCACAAGGCTATTTTGCAGCGTACGCAGTCCTGACACATCATCAGAGAAACCGTCAAAGTCAAAGCCAACGGGGAATTTTTGATCGCTAGACGGAATTAACAACTTATCACCGAGAGATAAACGCTTGTCAGCACAAACCGACTCGGCGCGAGCCAATCTCACCACCACCTTAGTGGGGCATTTGCATTTGGTAAAATTATGTTCTGAGTACCGGGGTGGAGAATTTCCACGGTTTGACCTATCCGACCAGTGTAGCGAGCTGGAAATTTTAGCGGACAAGCAACCAGAGAATAGAGGTTCATATCCAAGAAAAATTGCATTCTTAGTTACGATTGAAAATGCTGTTACACTTCAAGAGGGCTATGATGTAAAAACAAGAAATATATTACTCTAGCTGCTCCTCAAATATAGGATCGAAGAATGGCTGCGAGGAGTAGAGCGAAGACCCCCACGACGACTCTGCCCATGTTGAGAAGTTCGTGTCCAAGGTGAGGAGTGGGCTACATTCGTTGCAGTCACTCCTGGGGTCTGTAAGCTGTATGAATGGCACACAGTCGATCTCAGAAGAACGGTCCAATATGGCCCCCTGGTTTTCGTTACGCACTGGACCGCTGTAACTTAGGGTTTCAATGATTTCCATCTCGGCGAACAGGCCAGATGGAAGATGAGCTTGGGAGTAGTCCGAACTGCTGGCATTATGTACTGGCAATGATGTCTGGTCGGCCCCGGCCTTAAACTCCTGGGATTGTGTTGATCGAGTGTAGCCATAGCTTCGAGAGATTAGTAAACGGTTCTGGTCTGGGATGACGGTATCTGAGCTGTCTTTACAGACGTCCGATCCTGGCGTGAGCTTTTTGCTGTGCCCCCAAAAGCGTTGTCGCATTGCCTCTAAGTCTTCATCAAAACGGTTGTTGTAATCTTGGTCCATAGCACCTAGTCGTACGAGTAAATCGTGCGTGAGAGGTTTTTCATTGAATTCGTATCCTAGAGTGTCTCCGGAACAGCCCTCTCTTGCCCATATCCGTCGATAAAGTTCTTGAAGACCGCAAACGAGCCATTTCTGCTGTTGCTCCAGCGCCTCGGCGTACCTATTGGGTAAGCTTTCCTTCGCGAATCGGAAGAAGAAGGCCTCTTACCCTTCGGGATATACTTTGCTGGGTGGGTATCTTCGTCTAGAAAACATACAGATAGTATTGTCGGCTTGACATCTACCACAGGGTAGATTCCCGTCGCACTGGCTCGAATTAGATCGGCTTCATGAAGAAAAACGGGAAAGAGGAATTGTTGCTTTCTCCACAATACCTTTGTTTTCTTCATTCTGCATCGATCGCAAGCCTTGGCTACTCTTTTGCGAGCGTCTTTCAGAAGTGGTATTTCTGGATTTGTTGACTTGCGATGCGCCATCGCCTAAGCGGTGGTGCATGTAATGGTACTTTAGGAGGCAGAAGAGTAGCGAGAAGCTTTCCGGACAAGACAAAATCGATAAATTTCAGATTGGTGGAATAGTTGTAAGGAGATGTATTGGGACAAGGACCAAATGCAGAGATTTGTAATCAGGAACCGTGGGTCAACTCTAGCACGCTGTTACATACTGCAGGATTACGAAGCGATATTGTGGTCGTTTGTTGCGATCGAGAGTAAATTATATATACATCCACATCCAATGGACTTAGTCCGCACTCAGGGCGAGAATGCATTTTAAGCCAACGATTATGAACGACACTAAACTGAAAACCTAATATTGTCCCTCCAAAATATCCGAAAATGACATCATTAATGAATAGTAACTGAATTTGATGGGTTGAATCTCAGAATGTTCGTAAACCTTAGACCTACTAAACGTTTCCTAGTTATATTATATTCTTGGTGACTAGCCTTCCCTCATGTCAAAGATTACTGAGCAGTCTTTCTCGGAATTGAAATAGTCATAAGGAGTATAGTAACCTTGCACCATTCTTGCGCCCACCCCAAGCAAGCTGCATGGCGGTCGGTATACAACGAACCATGCTGTCAACAAGATCATTTTGTACATTGGCAAGTTCCAACTTTACACCCACCACCTACGAATGTGAGCCAAAAAGCCTCTAATCTTGATTAATCCGATAAAGTACTCTGCCGTAGCGAGTCTTTCTAGTCTTCAACTTGTTAAGACTCTTCGTGATCCCTGCAACCGACATTTCGTCCCGATCGATGATTGGACTAATGCCATGTCTCGCCGCAAACCCTAGCATAGACCTGTGCGAGGTCAGATTTGGCAAAGAGCCGATTATGTGAAGACATTTCATCAAAATGTCCAGGTAGGGATGTCGAGTGTGGCCTCAGAATCCAACGGTGCCATAGGGAAGTTCGAGCCGCCCTTAGCCATGAAGGGCATGAACAGCTTCCAGTCGTCATTTTGGGACGTAGTGATCAACAGATGGTCGATCTTCCGCAGGACGTTCCACTCAGGCTTGCCCTTTGCCGTGACAAAGTGCGAGGCTCCTAATTGGATTGCTTGCTCTCTCTTTGATTATGTCGTACTGAAGACAACAACTTCACAGCCTATAGCCTTGGCAAACTGAATAGCAAGATGCCACAGTCCACCAATACCGATGACACCTACCATGTCATTTGGCTTGACCATCCTGTGGAGTGTCAAAGCGGCCCAGATAGTGATGCCACCACACATGAGTAGAGCTGCCGCATTAGACGGAAGTCTATCTAGGATCGGGAATACAAAGGCTTCGGATCTGATCGTGCCTCTTGCAAAGCTTCCAGAATCTATGCCGTCGAAGCCATACATTTTGGGCGGATCGTTCTCACGGTAGATGGGGAACCCACTAATGCATGAGTCACAAGTTCCGCAGTCACTAGATGGATAGCCCCAGCCTACGCGGTCGCCGCTGAATGTTTGTCAATACTGCACGTTGGAAGGAAAGTCCGGCTGATAAGTAGACTTACACTCTAAGAGCCTTCACGTTCGGTCCAATTTCTTTGACCACGCCCACTCCTTCATGGCCGAGAGCGATCCGCACTGAACGTATTGCTCATCTGTTCCACAGACGCCAGAATGGGTGACGTCGATCAGGACCTGATCATCGGTAAGAGCTGATCTTTCCGTCACAGCCTCGACAATGTCACCCGATGGAGTTCCCTTGTAAACTTTGAACTGATGGGTAGCCATGACTAAGTGATTATATTCAGGAGAAACGAAAAAGAATCAGGCACTTATGCGGAAGCGAATATATCAGGTCAAGTCGAAAATTAATGGAAAAAATTTATTATCCCAAGCTTTTAAATAGGCCCAGGCTGTCTTGCTCGAATAATTGATCATTCTTATGGCCGCTGAAAGCCGAAAGGCTGGGTTTCCGTGGTTGACCAGCAAGGTGGTGCCACCTACGCTGCTACAAGTCCGCCACATCTAGTTCATTCGATTTAAATCTGGATTGCCACTCTCGCAGAAATTGTGACGCCAAGTTACCCTTTGGCGAAGGAAAAACAGGTGTTGGAATTTAAGTGGGTCGGCAGTTACAGTATTCGATTCGTAATACCGCTGGGCGGGACCAGTCAGCAAGCTTATTCAAGCGGGCTTAGCGGACTTAAAAGTAACATAAATGGAACGGAATAATTGTCAGCGATGCCATGATCTGAACCCTATTATTAGGTCGCGGAAATGAGAGTAAACTATATGGCGATTGCAAGCTTCCACAAATATTTATCGAAGTATATATTGATTTTATATGCTTAAAGTGTAGAGCATTTTAATAACAATGCATATACCGCTTGAAGCGGCGTCTAGTAAACGATACTAATGTCATATTGTTTGGGTGCTTGGTTTGTATGGGTGAGGCGCTGTGGGTCTGTGTTCTTTATATGCAAGGGCCGGCTAATTCCGAACTTTCTTTCCACTGTTCGTTTTGAAAGTGTGCTCTCGTTATCTCTTAGCTCCGGCTATCTCCATTTTGTAGAATACTCTTCCTCCCCAACATGGTCCAGACGATTGGCGAGAGGGAGCTTTTTCTTTGCAGAGCGATTACTTTTAAACACAGGGAGGAATGAATTTTTTAAATCTTCTTTTTATTTTTTTAATATCTTCAAATATATCGCTCTTTTCCTTGGATCACTTTTCTTCCCTGTCCGTCGGCATCTTTGATTGCTCAAGGGCTTCGCAATATAATTTGGCCAATCAAGGTCTTGAGTCATGGACAGTGATCCCGAGTCAATCGCGAGCAATGAAGAAAGTGTCGATGCTGGTCCAGAGCAATCCATGGCATCTGACTGTGAAAAAGGGCTTGTTGGTTGGGAAAATCAGGATGATCCCTTGAATCCTCTGTACAAGCTTTTCTGACCATCATTACGTATACGAATACTAATTTTCAGTACAGGAATTTTTCATACCGCCACAAGTTGTGCCTTTTGGGTCTCGTTAGCCTGAACGCATTTCTCAGGTACGGTTGTTGCTTACGAACAGCCGTACGGCAAAGCTAATTTCGTGGCCAAGTCCATTAGCCTCTTCGATATCTGCGCCCGGGGTAGAATTAATGGATCGTGATTTCCATGTATCTTCCAAGATTCTCAGCTCGTTTGCTGTGAGTATATTCGTTCTTGGTTTTGCAGTAAGTATATCATTCTTTACTCATTGCCAATTGGCGTTAGAAACGCGCTCACTGAGATATAAGGTCGGCCCACTTATTCTATCTCCTTTAAGTGAGATTTATGGACGTCAACTCGTGCTAAATTGTTCAAATACTTTCCTCACATTATGGCAGATTGGCTGCGCCTTGTCTCCGAATATGGCGAGCCTGATTGTTTTTCGATTCCTCGGCGGAGTCGGTGGTTCTGCATGCTTGTCGATCGGTGGTGGAATAATTTCAGACCTATTCCCTCTCCATCAAAGAGGGAAGGCCAACGCGATGTTTACCATCGGCCCTCTTTTCGGCCCTGTGTTAGGCCCTATAATTGGAGGCTTTATTGCGCAGCGTGCAGGCTGGAGATGGGTTTACTGGGTTTTACTAATAGCCTGTGGAGTCTTGACTTGTCTCAACATGATCTTTGGTCAGGAGACCAATCCCACTGTGCTGATTGGATGGAAAATCAACCGGCTTCGCAAAGAGCTTGGGCGTGAAGATCTTCGCAGCGCATACGAAACAGACAGTACCATTGCTGGCACATCCGCTCGTTTGATTCAAGGCATTACCAGGCCGGTTCGGATTATCTTCACGTCGCCCATTTTGGCTCTTCTTGCTCTATATATGTCCTTTGTGTTTGGCCTCTTATATCTTCTCTTCACGACAATCACTTCTGTTTTCACGAGCACTTACGGCTGGCCTGTGGATCTAGCTGGTCTCGCCTATCTGGGTATTGGTGCTGGGTTTGTCGTTGGCATTTCCGTCGTGGCCAAAACTTCAGACACAACGGTTGTTCGCCTGACTCAAGCAAACCATGGAGTTTACAAGCCTGAAATGCGCCTTGCAAGTTGCCTTACATTCGCGCTATTTGTCCCTGTCAGCTTTTTCTGGTATGGATGGTCGGCAGATAAACAGGTGCATTGGATCGTTCCGATCCTTGGTTTGGTGCCGTTCGGTTTTGGCATGATGGGAATTTTTGCACCAATTCAGACATATTTCATTGATGTCTCCGGCCCGTATGCCGCTTCCGCTGTCGCGGCATTGACCGCCACAAGATGTTTGTTCGGTGCATTCCTCCCATTGGCAGGACCTAGCATGTATTCAACATTAGGTCTTGGCTGGGGCAATTCTTTGCTGGGATTCATCGCTTTAGGGCTGACGCCAGTACCGGGCTTGATCTACAGGTTTGGGGCCAGCCTGAGGGAGAGGCATCCTATCAGCATTGACTAGAAACAGAGCACGTGTAAGAAAGTTCGCAACTTTCTCTAGGACGTGAGTATCGAACGGTAAATGCATAACCGTTCAATATGTGTAATCCGATACCGAATAAGACAACACATGGGAAAAGAACTTTACTTCATTGCCACTCTGAATATCTTTATATGCATGTCTCGGCTCAACGAGGCCACCATTAGTCTTGCCTCTTTTGCCCACTACCTATTCATGAATCGAGAGTGCAGAGCAGTGCAACGTGGCAGAACCAGCAGTGTTCCTACGTTTCGACACTGCGATCCGCATGTGCAACGTTCAAAAGCTTCCTTAAAAGCCAGGGTTACAATAAATTCAAATATTACTCCTGGATAGACAAAAAGTGATTCTCTTGTTTGAAGTTAGCATCAGCTAAATAAGCAAAGGTTATCCTAGATATTGATTTTTCACGCGTAGCTATATGCAAGCAATGCTTTACTAGATCAACGAATGGGGGCGGTTACTTTTGGGTATACAAACATCTATCTCCCTTCCCTAGTTCCATTTGCTGCCGCAGTCGATGATGCGAACTGTATGGTCACGGGGTATATCTTACCTTAGTTCCTTGGTTTCTGACAAGTGAATGATGAATAGACAATTGCAAGGTGTACTTCGACCTTCCGCATTCCGCAACCTCTTCCTCCGCAGGGGACAGGGCGGTGTCTGTTCGATATCCAAAGGTTTAGTGCGGCTTTGCAACTTCGTTTTGTGATGGAGATAAGCCTTAAATCCGCCTGCTGACATACCATTAAGCCACATGAATAAAATCCGACGAGATGTCAAGTAGGGAACTGGGTCGAAGCGCCACATTCTAAGGAGATACGCCATTACATCCGAAATGCCTATGAATCCGGTAGTACTCATCCAAGGCTTCGTTGGTAGAAAGTTCAAATATATAAACCGTAAGCCCCTACTTTTCGGCTTGTCAAATCATTCACGTCCGTCATCAGGGGCTTGGAGCTGCACGATCCCCACATCATGGCTACCCTTTCACCAACCGAAACCTACAAAGCAGCCGTCTTCGAGGGCCAAGGCGCTGCCCTCGAGATTAAGAATCTACAGTTTCGACAACCAGCCGAGAACCAAGTGCTTGTGAAAGTTCTGGCTTGCGGCATTTGTCATTCGGACATCAACATCCAAAATGGTCATATGGGGTCGCCGTTCCCTATTGTACCTGGACACGAGGTTGTGGGCGATGTCGTCGCTGTCGGCAGCAGAATCACCCGTTTCAAGGGCGGCGAGCGCGTGGGTGCAGCTTGGCACGGTGGTGAGCGCAATTTCCATCAACAAGCCACAATTTGCAGCTAACAGTGAGCAGGCCACGATTACACATGCGCCTCCTGCCTGAACGGCTTCCCTCAGACGTGCGAAAATGGCGTATCAACAGGCGTTACGGTAGATGGAGGATACGCTGAATATGTGCTTGTGCGCGAGGAGGCCGTCGTTCGCGTGCCCGCATCTGCGGACCCGGCTCTTGTCGCACCCCATCTCTGCGCAGGCGTGACGGTCTTCAACGGCATTCGCAAGCTCCACATAGAGCAAGGTGCACTAGTCGCCGTGCAAGGACTCGGTGGTCTAGGCCACTTGGCTGTGCAATTTGCCCACAAGATGGGTTACAAAGTGGTTGCCATCTCAAGCGGGAGCGACAAGGCTCAGTTTGCGGAACAACTAGGAGCATACGCCTATATCGATACCAGTAAAGATGACGCGGCGAAAATCCTGCAATCTATGGGTGGTGCAAGCTTGATTGTGTCTACGGCCCCGAACGCGCAGGCTATTAGTCCACTGGTTTGGGGCCTGACCTACGGTGGCAAGCTGCTGCTGCTCGCACCAATTGGACCAGTTGCCGTAGATTCGGTCGCATTGGTCATGAAAGCTGCTAGTGTGCATGGTTGGCCAGGTGGCAATGCCTTAGATTGCGAGGAGACCATTGCTTTCGCCGAACATCATGGCGTTCAGTGCATGGTAGAACGCTTTCCCTTGAACGAAGCCGTCAAGGCATTCAATCATATGGTGCAGGGTAAGCCGAAGTTCAGGGCAGTCTTGACTATGTAAGAAATTTACACCCAGGGATCTTCATCTCGTATGATTTGACGCCCAACTGCTTCATCTCTCAAGATTGATCTATCCCTTAGAGGAAATCTTTCTACCTTCCATCAGAGTGCTTGCCTTTCTTCATGTAAATTAAGAATTGAGATTCTTGGTCAATTGGGCTTTTGTAGTGGTAGGAGAAGAAATATAGTACATAAGAGCAACTAAATATCGTATGGAGGGACAGGAATTAAAGTGAGTCAATAATTATGACCACAGCCGAAGCAAGCCCACCGGGTTACATCAGCCGAGGCTGTGCCTGACCAGGCCTTCATGGTTTGTCAGGGCTGCCCATCGTGCAATATTTGTTGATGGGGCTTTAAATCACAGGGCCAGCAGAAATAGCCTCTACTACCTCCAGTCAAAGAAGTAAAAAGGGTTTCTCACGGAAGACGATACAAGCCGTATCAAATCGAGGGCCGCCGTATTATGCCGCCATGTATTATAGTCGTGATTGAGTTTTATCGTTCAACAGTCAAGCAATTGTAATTTTATGTGGCAAGATACAGGACCATACTGAAGCATTTTGCTGTTGTCCCTCATTTTAATGTGGCTTTCTGAATACTCTACGCGCGTTAAGCCCTTGGCGGTGGGGCTAGGAAAGAGTTACTCAATGTGCATTGGTCAAGCCGATTTCGAGAATCACTGTAATACCCCACTGTCAAGAGCGATGTCTGAGTGAAAATCGATCAGTCTAGTATGTGAAACCTAATGTGTATAGAAGAAGGAGTGGCCCCTTGAAATAACGCGGACGAGATAGGAGGTAGACAAAGTCAGCAAGTCTCCCACAGAAACCTAGAATGCCTGAATCACCGCTGCTTGCCTAACACAGTCGCTGAGTTGACCCTCCCTCAACAAATCCTGTCGAAAACGAAGTTCTGCTATTTGCTGCGTCCGACAATATTTCAACGTGGCCTCTGATGTATTGTTGACAAAATACATGAACAACAAAGGCGTCTGTTTGTGAGACGAGATGGCCGTTGATGTAACAGTGACTAGACACCACCTGTGAGGCTATATCAATCCGGGATTTTGCCGCCCACTACTAGGAATCAAGCAGTCATGAGTGCCCGGCTTGATACAAAATTCCCAGACTTTTACCAGTCGCTGGTAGGGCTTTATCAATTATTGCTCACGGGTCCTGGCCGGCCAAATGCTTTCAAATTGAGAAATATAGCGCCTTGAATTTATGCAGCCGTCGAAGCTGTGAGACATGATTGAACGATGCTTGAAAAACTAGTTGGGTTACTAACAAATAGCCATCAACACTCAAATAAATGACTGCGTTGATAGACCCGTACATCTATCGTAACACTAACAAGGTGACTACGTGTCTCTAGGTGGACTATAAGAGAGGCTATCATCCGGTACAGACTAAATTACCCTGAAATTTATTCTTTGCCCACCACGAAATGGATACTCTAAGGAACGTATCGGACCAAAACAGTGAAGGAGATCAGGAGCGGAGGGGACTGCCTATTCAAGGTGATAAAAGCCATCCGAAGGACACTTCTGATCTCAAACCACGACTGGTAAGTTAGGTGTAATTGCATATTGGATCTTATGGCTAACTACTGGCATTCTCCCTCCCGCAGCTAGAAACCAACCAGAAAGCAACCCTGACGACCGAGCACTTTCAACCTATCTTGGCGATACTAGCAAATCGCGAACGCGATGATCCGAAACTCGGATTTCAAGCGGCTCGAACCGTGGGGCTCTATCGACGTCTATAGACATTATATACGCCAAGCCACATCCGTGGCGATATATCGACCAAAAGATTTAATTCTCGGAGGCTAGAATCAACCCGAGTAAAGAGAGGAATGGACCTTAGCTTCCTACTAATAAGTAGCGATTACGACTGCTTTCCTTTAAGTAGGCATTAGAATCGTCTCGGGAATGTCTAACTGTCGTGCTCTATGGCTAGAATCAATACTCGAAAAGTAGTCTAGCCATGTTAGTGGATATCGAAAAAGCTGAGTGAGGGGTTGCTAGTGGAAGTATGCTATGTAGTTCTTTATAGTCATATAATAACCCAATCAAAGAATAAATAAAGCCCGCACTTAAACATAGTGTTAACCTTTTGACCGAGTTTTGTTTTATTTTAAGAATGTTAGACAAAGCATTGCGATTACGTGACTGCTAACGACTTACGGACGTCGTTCGGACAAAAAATAGAAATAGAAGTACTGTCACACGAATTGCGTTGCATTTATTTATAGTTTTCTAGAAGATTTTATATAAAGAACGACGGATCTAGGGATGGCGTTGTGGGTAGTGTCGCTAGTAGGGATAGAGTAGAGTGACTAGAATACGATAGAGGTTCTATGCGCGGCTATAAAGACAATCGGAAGGAGCGTGGTATCGCTATAATAGTGGCTAGGGATATAATATCTAGGATCTGTCCACGCACCTAGCGTAGATTCCCTATGGCCGTTTTAACACGGGGTAGAAAGAATAGATGCTCACCCAATGTCTCGCCGGTTAAGTGATAAAATCTTATAAGCTGCAACTCTACCTAGTAGACCTCTTTAAAAAGAAGGAATGCTAATATGTAAAGGAAAAGATTATTAGCTTAAATGGCGAAGAATAGAGGATCTAGATCCGTCCACTTAAAGCCCGACTAGTTATCGTTGTTAGTATGGAAGAAGCATTCGACTAAGGGGGATCCTTGTCCCTCGTGTGCCATAGACTTTAATACATCCGGAAAGTCTAGCCTATAATCATCGTGATCAGCGCTGAGATATAGGGGCTTAGATATCGCTTATATAACCGCTAGCTATGGGCCGGCATTCCACTACTAGATTAACCGCACACTAGGTTGCTATTAAAAGTCTCTAGAAGTTTAGAAGTTAGGTATGGCTAAATACCGAGGACTTCGATAGCGTACTTAAGTCTGCCGTTGAAGTATAGAGCAATAATCTAGGGAGGCCGCTTAAAGAGAAGTTAGACATTATTGGGATAGTTAAATTTATATAGGGTTTTCTCGGATAGAACGGTTTCTATGTTGATAGCGTCCCCTCTTAGATTGAAGGTAAAGGTGACCTAGTCAAAGAGCTATATCTCGAACTAGATAAAACCGAACTCGGGAATTAGTGGCACTTTATACAAGGCGTTAATCAATTCTTAAGACCACCGTAAATTATCAAACTAATTCTCTTATCTTAGTACTTATTAGATTAGAGTCACAATAGACCGGGGTTTATTCGTTATTTAGGGTTTTTCGATACGTAGGAAGGTATACTTATAGATAACTAATACGGTCTATTATGCGATAATTGGGTCCCATTAGAGATCGTGGATAACGATATAGAAAATTCACTTACCTACGTTGTTAAAACGGAGGATATTAAGGACATTAAGGACCAATAGGAAAGCTATAGGAAGACTCTGTGGCGATCGGAGATAAGAGGTAATTTGTTTCTTCGACCCATAGCGGAGCGAGAGATTCTAAGAAAAATCACGAGGACAATAGTTAGACAGTAGAGAAGGCGCTAAAACAGTGCTTTTTTAATTCTTTGGCTCTCTCTCCCCCCCTCTCCCTTTCTCTCACACACTCTCTTTCTCTCTCACACACACACTTTATGATTGGTCCACACTTCAGGTTTGTCGAATCATCTTTATTCATTCAATTTGTACCCGTTCCCAAGCCTGCCCCCTATACAATATTTCTCACAATTATTGAGGACGTCATCTCAGCCCTCGATCCATAGGCATCAGCATCTTGATGAACTTTGTGAAGAAAATGCCTTTGTTAGTGCTGTGAATAGTGATCCTTTCATAGTGATTCTTAGACTATCAGATACAGGATGGATCGAGATCAGTTTCACCATTTCCTCACAGAGATTCTTTCTCGAACCCTCTTTCGAAACACGCTATCCCTATTCCGGTTACTCTGCCCCTGAACCCCTTTCTTGGCAGTATTCCAGTACAGTCGTAAATAACAGCATAAAATTAGCTTCCGTATTAAGCTTGTATGGCCACCGGGGCGCAATCTGTCAACGTTCTAATACTGTGGCGCCGGAAGCATGGTCATGGTGGAGCTTTCCATTATCCTGCATAAGTGACACCCTTACGTCGCAAATCTGAGTCAAACGAGGCTACTCATTGATTTGCGGATGACTCATGATGACTCACCGAATATATATCTAACACTCCTCCTCCCCCAAGCTCCCTGGAGACATAACCACCACATTACGTATTGCTGCTCCCGTAATCGAGAAAGTGAAAGGCGAGTGTAAATGTGATTTTTTTAATCTCAGAAAATGGCAGATTCTTCGCTCAGCTTTGATACGCCCGAATCGCTCAGCCCTTTTCTATGCCGGACAGACAGTGATCCTCGACCTGTTGTTCTGATGACTTGTGGTATGGCAGGTAAGAGAATGCAAAATTGAGCGGCCAGCTTTGGTGTGGATAACTGATAGGGACATTGTTAACAGGGTCTGGAAAGTCATCGCTTTCTAAATGGGTGATACTCAATCACCCCTCTTTCAAAAGGCTTTCAATCGACTCTTACATATATACTGAGCACGGCCTCTACAGTATCGATTATCCAGAAGATCAATACAACAACTATCAAGAGGAGGCAGAGAGCGCCCTCCGAAATGAACTAGCGCGGATCCTTCGACAGGGCTCTCAAGATGTAATCCTAGATTTTTCTTTCGCATTTAAGAAATCTAGAGAGGAATGGAAGCACCTAGTCGAAGAGCTTGGGGGGCGATCGGTGCTTGCATATCTTGATGTCGGTATTGATGAGTTGCGGCGGCGGGTCAGGGCGAGGAATCAGTTGACTGTTAAAGATGGCGACTCGGCTTTTTTTGTGACAAATGAGATTTTCGAGAGCTTCATTACCGGCTTCGAGAAACCGATTGGGGAGGCTGGAGTTATTTTACGTCTTTATGACGATTTAAATACGGGAATCGATGTATAAATTAGAGCAGCGAAATGAGATATGATCTACTGCGTTCGTTCATGACCACAAGAGCCAGGTCTAGGTTGCCAAGTAATGTTATTATCGTAACTCACGCCGAATCATTCAATGTACATTAACAGATGCAAGGGTATCAGACAGATGTCCTAGTGCGATTGAAGTGGGCTGTGGGTGATGAAGAGAGAGATTAAACATAAAGCTGATCGCGAATATAACTCTATAGTAATTACTGTTCCCTATATTTATTGCCAAAATAATATTTTCTATCATAAATTGACTTGTTAGACACTACTAAAGGGTATTGACTTGTCCGTTCCAGTGAGCATCGCGGACAAGAGAACGAGAGCAACAGGGTCGGTAACGAGTGAGCCCAGGGCTTGCGAGATGCTAGTAACGTATTCTGTAAGCGAGTCGCCATTGTAAGCGAGCCGCCACCCTACCCAAAAACGCGTCAATTAATTAGACCCTCCTTCTTTAACCACCTACCATGCCACCAATTCGTACTCAATCCTCCCGAAATCGTACGGAGCAAGAGGGTAGGATCTTATTAGCTATCTAGGCTATTAAGAATCAAGAAATAAGCACTACTGCTCTCGCTGCTCGCACTTATGATGTACCGCGTTCAACTTTACGCGACCGCCTCTCTGGCCGTACGGAACGGGCATCTCTACGCGCAAATTCACATAAATTGACCGAAATTGAGGAGAAATCGCTTGAAAATTGGATTCTCTCCTAAGCCCTAATCGTGGAGCAGCCCCCCGGCCTTCTACCGTACGAGAAACTACGAACCTCCTTCTCGCAGCCCGGAAAACTACCCCGGTCCTTTTAGTCGGCGAAAAATATGCTTATAACTTTGTCTAAAGGCATCCAAACCTTTTATCCCGATTCTCGAGACGGTATAATTACGAGCGCGCGAAGTGTGAAGACCCAAAAATCATTCATGAATGGTTTAATCTAGTCCAAAAAACGATACTTTAATACGGCATCGATCCCGACGATATCTATAACTTCGACGAGACTAGGTTTGCAATAGGCTTAATCGCGACCGCAAAAGTCGTGACAAGGGCTGAATACTACGGCCGACGACCACTTTTACAACCTAGAAATCGTACGTAGGTGACTACAATTGAGTGTATAAATGCTTTAGGGTGGGCGCTTCCTCCGTACGTGATCTTTAAGGGTAAAGTCTATATCGAATCTTAGTTCGACGGCCTCCCGGAGGATTAGCGCTTCGAGCTTAGTCCGAATAGATAGACTTCTAATGAAATTGGTCTTCGGTGGCTTAAAAAGCTCTTTATTCCGTCTACTTCTTCGCGTACGAAGGGGAAGTATAGACTTTTGATACTCGACGGCCACGGAAGTTATTTAACGGCGGAGTTCGATCAAATTTGCGAAGAGAACAATATTATCGCAATTTATATACCTCCGCACTCGTCTCACCTTTTATAGCCTCTCAATATTAGCTATTTCGCGGTATTAAAGCGCGCGTATAGTCGGCTTATCGAGTCAAAAATGCGGGCTAGAATCAACCATATCGATAAATTAGACTTCCTCGAAGTCTACCCGTCCGCGCGAATCGAGGCATCTAAATCGGAGACTATTAAGAATAGCTTCGCCGCCGCCGGTTTAATACCTTACAATCCCGATCAAGTGATCTCGAAGCTCGATATTTGCCTTCGAACCCCGACACCCCCCTCAAGCCGAGGAAGCGAGTGGGAGCCAAAAACGCCGTCGAACTACGTCCAATTACAAAAATAAGCTTCGTCAATTAAAGCTTTGCTAAAACAGCACTCAAAAAGCCCACCGAGCTCGCTTAACTCCGCGATAGATCAGGTTTTAAAGGCCTACCAAGTTACGATGCAATCGACAGCTTTGCTCGAGAAAGAAGTAAGCGAATTACGGGCCGCGAACGAGACGAAGAAGCGAAAACGGACTCGGTCTACAAGGCAGATACCTCTAGAAGAGGGCCTATCAGTTTTAGAAGCTATCGAGCTTATTCAGGGGGAAGAACCAGTAATTGAAGCATCAACACCCCGTCAACCAAGACCGCCTCCGGCACTTTTACAGCCGCGTACGAGGGCCTTACCGAAGTGTGGGTTATGTGGAAACCTAGGCCATAAGAGAAATACGTGTCCTAATAGACCTCGTGTTTAATTTATTGAATTTAATGGCGTTTTGGTTGAGATAAATGCATTTAAAATTAATAGGTAGAGGCAGGGTGGCGGCTCGCTTACAATGGCGACTCGCTTACAGAATACGTTAGTTTCTGAAAGAGTATTACAGGTAATTTAAAGAGCTTTCTATCACGTGAGGGATTCTTTCAATACGATTCAGCAGTTGTTTGAATCAGAGCTAATCCTGAACTAGATTAGCGTGTGTCGGAATAGGGTTCGAGGAAGATTCTATGAGAGCAAAGTGGTGAAACTAATTTCGATCCATCCTGTATTACATGTATAGCAGGAGGTTTAACAAAGCCTATAACCAAACAGACCCCATGGCCGGATTAAGAATCGAAAGCAAATGTAAGTCAAGATCGACCAATGAGAGAAGGACGAGCAGGTAAGGATAATGAGGGGTCACGTTCACTCGTTGAATTGCTGGTAGCTGGGGAACAAGCGCCTACCGCCCTGCCTCATCTTGCACGGTGCGAAATGGAAAACCTGATGGGATTCCTGCACAATACGAAACTACCGACGCTTGGCTAGTCAAAAGAAGATCTGTACGTCAAGTTGATGAGGCTGCTGAGATCATCAAAAACCAGTATGCATATCATTTCGAATGCTCACTTACGTGAGGCCTTCGCCTTCGAGATTAAGTTTTCGTAAAGGTCTAGAGGATCCAAATCAAAGGCCAGTTAGCATTCGTTAGGTTCATACTTGAGGGCATAGATTAAGCGTTCCTCGCCAAGCAGATAAGCATCGAAACAAGTCCTGATGAAGAGTATTCCCGACTGCCATTCAGATCCCTCTTGTGTCTATTCCAAAAAAGCTTAATCCATGATAAGCTAGAAAAGACTAGCTTTATTCAAATCTCACAAGCTACGACAGTAGCGGAACTGTGGGAAGATTCGTTCACGTCGTCAAAGGTGAGTGACCTACTTGGTCATTTGTTGGACCTTATTGTACAGTCATTCTCGAAATCGCCTTGACCAGTACTGTACACACTGAGACTCATTCTCTGGGCCCCACCGCCAAGGCCTTAGCGCAGATCATTTATTGAGCAGGCCGTAAATTGCGCCCGGTTTGATACGGTACCTAGCGAGGTAATAATACATTGATCTCATGAGAATCCCGTCGATTTCCATGGAACCCCAGAGTGGATCTCTGATAGTCAAAAAGAGCCGACTAGGCGTGCCCGCCCCTTCCTCTCCTCTCCGACTTTCCTCTTAGAATACCTGGCATGTTCCTTTGTCGGTCGTCACTCCTGAGAGGTGTCTCTTTGGCTTTAGGATCATCCGTTGAAATTTCGGCAGCCGATGGCGTACGCCTCAACTAATAATCACTAACCATAAGTCTGTCGCTACAGTTAGCCCATGAAAATAAGGTCCAGCCCCGTCCATTCGCTTTGATGATTACGACATTCAACAAAGTGAACCGTTTGACCTATGCAAGGATACATGGCAATATGCACCAATACCTGGCAACTTCGATCGTTCTCCTGCCTCTCCTCCAGCTATAAGCTGTACGAACATCGACCCTGCCTCCCCCATCTATCACGCCTCTCAGCAACGAACTGCTGTGTAAACGAATAGCCTTCCCTTACTCCAATTCGGCGATTAGGAGTAAGGTCGGACCTATGATGAGGATTCACCAACCTATATTCACTCCCTAATTGACTAGAATGCCACTCTCAATAACAGAATGGTGGTGAAAGATACAGAACAAGATCTAGGTCTAGCCCCTCGATTTCACTGGCGACTCTTTCTGCAGCCGAAGCTAAAGGAGCTACTTATTCGAAAATACCTACAGCGAGATCTCGGATCGGATGACACCTCTGTTACCGTATTGGCCACGCGGCAGAGAAGCCTCTCCCTAAGATTTGATAGGACGGATATTGATTGGTCTTCTACAGAGAACACAGCTATTTAATTAGGGAGTGTTTTTCTTGCTGGCAAGAAACCGAGACTTATTTTCTTATTGAACTATACACTGTAACAACTGCCTTAGCTGGTCGTCTCTTGTTTGCAGGCGAAAAACACCGTTAACGGCTCCTTCGGTGTAGACCTCAACTAACGATCACTTAACCTTAGTCTGTTGCTACGGTAGGTCCAGGAAAATGATGTCTAGTTCTCTTCTTAGCGGAGATGATGACGGCGTTACACATAGCATGGCGCTTGACCAACGTGGCTCTAATAGAACAGTAATGCTACTTAAAAGGAGAGTTACTGGTCTTACTGACAATCACCTAGGCTGCAGCACCGCTGTTACTAAAATTGATGTTCGTGCAGACCTAGACTATCACGCGTTACACATCGAGAGGTTGGTTAATATTCGTTCAAAGCCTATATCAAGAGAGGGAAGGCCTCTAGAAGAAGTAGGATATAGAAAGTGTATTGGGGAGAGTTAGATGGCATATTATGCATTGTAAATCCTTCCATAGTCCCCAAGGAGAATGTAAACAAGGTATAGGAAACTGAGTGCCCCTGGTTTATCATAATATAACTGCGAGACAGAATTTGTGCTAGCATCTTATGGGCCAACAGTATTAAATGATTTTCTTGGAAGGAGGATACAGAGACCTGGGACATCGGGTGGTTTGACGGGCCGATCGTGAAGGGAGGTCAATAGCATTATCTCGATCATAGAAAGAAAGGGCTGTGTTTCCAACTAGAAAACGCGATTTCTCCGTATAGATCCTTTATTCAAACCACCAATTGCTAGCGAGATATCATTAACAATGTTCTAAGATGATCCACCCGAGCTGAGATAGAACTTGACGATCCTGCGAAGACGCACTTCAATACCTAGCCACTCAATTTACGAGCACGCCATAAACCGGAACATACCTTGACAAACCCTCCTTCAGGGTTTCCATTTCTACCGAAAATATGATGCGGAACCAGCCTGGAACCTCATTATGATAGGCATAACCTGACGCCATCTTTACCCCAATCTGTAGTAACCGGTTGGATAGATCCGACTCTGCGGCCCAGCCGCCTTGATCAGCGATGAGTGTAGGATCCAAGCACTTAGAAAGGTCAATCCACAGGAAAAACCCCGCAATACTGCAGGAATAATAATCGTTGGTTTTGCACAGTTTGAATTCCACATTTCACGAGTCGATACGAAGGGGAGACTTACCCTCCTGGAGCAAAAGGTATTTCCGCCCCCATTAAGACTTGTGCCGCAAAATCTCGATGCGAACGAAGTGACCGGTGGCTTTGCTTGAGAAAGGTCTTTATGAAATAGTGATCCTCGAGAATGATTGTAGCAATGCTACACGATATATTCGAAGGCCAATGGAACCGACTAGACGAGTTATCCGCATTACCGCGCCGTTACTTGCTGTGTCAAGATAATGGATGGCTAAAGAATCAATCCCCCTTACCTTGTTGATAATGCCGCCTGCAAGAACCTCTGGTTCTGGCTGATCAAACATCCCAGTCGTAAACCCGCAGCGGCGAAATCCTTCGACATCCCGTACAGCACATGAATCAACGCAGGATTCACCCCAATGTTGGCGGGCTCGATTGATAAAACAGAAACAAAGCCATCCGTGGAATTATCCTCTTCGTAAACCGACAACGCGTAAACCTCATCGCTGATAAGGTGGATCTGATACTTTTGACAGAACTGCAGGAGCGCCACTAGAGTCTCCCGCGGGTAGCATCGACCAAGCGGGTTATGAGGGTTGCAGATTAGGAGAGCCCGGACTGACACCCCATTCTCATCTCGTGCTTTTAAAACGGCTTCCTCATACCGAATCATAGCACTTGGACCGAATGGATCGTCCCCTTGGAAGGAAGCATAGATTAGTTGGCAGCTGGAGGGAACGGAGAAATCTCCGTTAAAGGAGCCGTAGATAGGCTGACCGAGCAAAATCCCGTCTTTAGGATCGGTCAGACAGAGAGCACAGACTGCGTTTAGGCTGGTTACGCCGCTCGTGAAAAGGATGTTGTCAGATGTGATCGGCGAAGCAGGGTAAAAGTAGCTAGTAATCAGCTCAGCCATGGCTTCTCGGAGACGTCTGGAGCCAAAGGGGCCTTCATGGTATGTAAGACTTGTACGGTCAAGACCTGATGCTATCTTTTTCAACATTTGTATTAGTTCACTTCTGCAAAAAAAAGGTGGGAAGTTGGAGGACAGATTGGTAGTCCATGTCCCACCTGTATGCGAATATATTCCAGCATCACGTCTTGCATCAGGAACTAGCATCCCTTCAATTAGTAAAGGCGCGTCCATATCTAGTCTCGCAAAGAGGAAGTTTGCATTACTGCTTTACATTTTCTGCATTGCTGAAAGACACAACGCCTTCTTTGTTCTCCTTATCGAAGGGGGTTTTTAGGTGGCCGAGGTAAGCGTTAGCCAACCCGGCCTCGGCATACGTTTCCCCACGGTTAGAAAGCATGTCGTAATGGTTGATAAGGTTGTTGCTGGGATACAACTGTCCTTCAAACGGGCAAACTTGCTGGAATCCAAATGAGCTCTGTCAAAGGTAAAAGACAAGCACTGGCTAGGTAAATAGTGAGAGTGGGGGAATCCGGTGCGGGGTTCCAGCTTTAAGCTAACGGGAAACAGCCAACAAATTCCGCGGACTCTTCGTGCGGTTCTTGTAATCTTATGTGGCTAGATGCTGTAACATACAAGGCGTATTTTACTGACTACCTCTTTTGATACAGGCTGTTCAATGAATGGTCTAAGCTAAAGTCTTGGCAGTGGTACCGAGAAAGAGAGTCTCAATGTGTTCTGGTCAAGCCAATTTCGAGAATCACTATAAACATCCGATGTTCAATAGCCTGGAACACACCGGAATTCAAGAAGCGAAAAGCTGCGAAGCCAAATGAAATTCAAGAGTTCACCCTGAAACAGAGGATCCCTATCCCACGGGGGGTGCCCCAGTCTGGCAGACTGGGAATTAGGGTTCCCGCTTCACTATGGGACATAAAAAGTGGGTCCCGTCAGACTGGGATTTAATTTCCTCGTCAGACTGGAGAGGTTTAATGACCTCCGATCGCTCTCAAATTTTGGTCAGTTATAATAGACCATCCAATTTATCCCCGATTCACTTCGGAGCATGCGCAGCCTACTAGTTACTGAGAAATTGGCGATTGAAAATCGGAGATGTTTTGTTAGGGTACAGGATTTTGTACCTTTTTTGGTGGTTGTAGTAGTAAAGGTTCGACGCAGACTCTACGACCACGGGCTACGTATTACTCCGATTAACTTATAAATTGGACACGGTCTATTTTACTATTAAATCTAGGCATTGTGAAAGTCTTAGCACGATCGAACTAATAATAGTGGTGTGGTGGATGATCAAATATTGGTGAAGGGGGTGGTTGCAGGACCAAAGGTCCGACGTTTACTCTACGACCACGGGCTACGTATTGCTCTGATCGGTCTATAAATTAGACACGGTCTATTTAACTATAATATCTAGGAATTGTGAAAGTTTGACAACGACTAGACTAATAATGGTGGTGTGGTGGATGATCAAAAATAGGTGAAAGGTTTATATGCGTTGCGACCGACGGGATTTATTACCGTAATCAGATACCCACCCTTATCTATGGCAGCCCTTACTAAATAGATTACCCCGTATTCGTATCTTACACCCCGTATTTTACTCTCGACGGCTAGGTAAACGGCGGCCACATGAATAGAAGGGTGCAGCCAGTACGTCGGGCGCCTTAACTAGCTAGTTCTATATACTACGAATTTAGTAAGGGCTTTATTCGATAGAGAAAAGTCAGCTGATTTCAAATATCCTATTTATAAACCGGTGGCTCTATTAGTAAGCGAGTTATTAGCGGTTAAACTTTAGATTTCTAGTAAAAGGTAGTATACTGGTATATTACGGTCTATGCTATATAACTAGTAGTAGATATTTAATTAGGATGCTAGGAAAGCTTATTTCCTAGTAGTAAAAGTTTAGACTTATATTGTAGAGATATATTGTAACGGAGCCCTTAGGAATCATGTATAGGTCTCTTGCACGGATCTCTCGTACCCCTCAAGGATCGCCAGTAACACGTCAGCGTTAGCTCACCATAACGCTAATCCTCTATATTAAATAGTCTAGTATAGGAGAACCTAGAGGTTCTCTAAGAATCAGTCTCTATATTCCTCTAATATACTACTTGCTTCCTAGTGTTACGGACATGCTAGTCACCAATCAATGTGGGACAGCAACTTACTGATGGGCCACCGAGAGCCAACCGATCTATCTGTCATTAGGTCACGTGCAGTACCCTATACTCTAGACACCCCGAGTATCCAAGGAAAAGAGAAACGTGATCATGCTTAGTGAGCATGAGCATGATTTACCCTAAGCGGACCTACCCGGTAGACCTTATCCTATACATATATGACTATATATGGTGGATAGGGTCTGCGCATAACAAGCCACTTTTGGCCCCCCGCTCACTACCTCATTGTATACTCTATATACTAATGAGATCACCACCACGTGACCCAAACAAAGAGCTACTCCCGAAGCTACTCCGAGGGAGTAGATAAAGGAGTAGACAAAGAGGATAAGGCCAGCTACTCCTATTAGCTACCCTAAGGAGTAGATAAAGGAGTAGCCGAACGAAGGATATATAAGGACACTCCCTTATATACTTAGTTTAGTTCTTCGTGTTCAATCATATATTGTTACTTATGTCTACTGTTCAGAACCTTTGGTGACTCGTACAACTTGATTATAACTTGATAACACTACGAATAGACCTCTACTCCGGTATTGGTTAGTTCGGCGCATTATCTGGCATCGCTCCTTAATACCCTTAAAAGGACTTAGCCCGTATAAGGCCTACTAGGCAACGGTATAGTTAAGAGACAGATCGTTAACGTTAGAAATAGAGAAGCATTAGGCAAGTATAACCTAGGAATCTTCTAATATAGCGACGACCCGATAGTCGTGCGTAACACATTAAACACCGTCTCGAATCAAGTTCGAGTCACAAGCAAATATATCTTAAGTTAGCGCCAGAAAGAAGCTAGCGGTTAAGCCCGCTGACCCCGATTCCGATAATAAGAGAGACAACCGCATTTAGGAGCTATAGCGCGTTATGCGCGAGCTCAAAAACAATTTAGAGTTACTCGGAGGCAACTACAATTAGCATAGCAATAGTGTAAAGGATTACCTTAAGCAGCTTCACGCTTAAGTTATCGCTTCCGCACCTACTAGTGCAATCTAAGGGCCTCGACTACCTAAGGCTAAGTGTTTTAAAGGAAATCGAACTAAGCTTTGAGGATTCCTCACTTAGATAGATATATATATCGATATAAATAAGGCCAAGCTTCCGACCAAAGTAAGTAAGGTGATTTTTGTGTTAACCTACTTACGAGGTTAAGCGTAGGACTAGTTTGAACCTCACATTCGAGATTATTACGGAAAACCACCTTAGTCATAGTCTATAACCACCATAGACGTCTTTAACGACTACCACAATTTCTGAGAACATCTCGAACGTACCTTTAGCGATATCGACGCCGCTAGAACAGCTAAACGCAAGCTACAGCGAATCCGACAGTATCACTCCGCTTTAGTATATACCTTAGAGTTCTAGCAAATTATCTCGTACCTAGATCTACCCGACCAAGCATATATCCTATACTTCGAAGCTAGGCTAAAATCCGAAGTCAAGGACGAACTAGCTCGGATAGATAGGCCCGATACCCTAGACTAACTTATTAAGATCGCCGTTAAAATCGACAATCGTATCAGCGAACGATAACGCGAATAATAAGAAATAGACTAGTAGAAGAAGGGCAAATCCCACGGATTCAACCGATATAACTTAGGTCGACGAGAACACCCGCGATCGAACTAAGATAGCGACCTATATAGCCCTAGGCCAATAGAGTTAGACGCCACTCATAAAGAATAAGACGAGCGGAAGAAGAAGAACCTCTATTTCACCTACGGGAAACTAGGACACCGCGCGAGAGAGTGTAAGCAGAAAAAGTCGTACGATAAACAACCATAGTTACGGGCGACACGCGAGGAACTACATACGACCTAGGAATCCCAAAACGACTAGGATTAGAGTACGAAACTCTAGGAACGTCTCTTAGAAACCTAGGGGGTAGACGAGAAGCCCCTAGGAGAAGAGATATAGTTCCCCGAAATCGACCTTAACACCGTCGAAAGTTAAGGGTAGATATAACACGTGTCCTAGGAACGAAACAATACCTTCCTAGGAACGGTCTAGAGTGCCTAGGGGTAGGGCATAGGGCTTCCCGGAACACCCAATAAGTTCCTAGGAATCACCTATAACCTAGGATCCGGATCCACACTCCTAGGAAGGGGATAAGAGCTCCTAGGAACGGAACACGAGATTCCGGAAATACCTACCGAAAGTCCTTAGAACGAATACCGTTATACGGAAAATAACGAAGAAGCCGACGAGCTTATAGCCAATCTTATAGACGAGATTCGGGCCGACTAACTAGATCAGCGTCTCCTCGTAGCGATCGAAGAAGACTAACTAGTAGAATGCCCTTATGAAAACTCCGATTACGCGTGCAAAGGATATACACGACACCCTAGATATAGCAAAATAGCTAGCCTTATATGCTACGACGAAATATACGTAGTCTATAGGCTAGGCAAATTAGACTACGGCATTGAACCTAGACCACTAAGGTGGATAAAGAAGCCAAAATAGAAAACTAAGTACTAAGGAGTTTGGTACAACGGGCGATAGATCTACGATCACGAAAATCGAAAGATCGAATAGCTAGTAGTAACTACTAGTTTCTATATCAAACTACACGTGATACTTCCTATAGGGAAGGCCTAGACGCTTATCGATTTAGGAGTAACTAACAATTTTATAAATCCACGATTCGTAATAGATCACGAAGTACCCGTGGTACTATTAGCATAGCTAATACTAGTTATTAGACTCGATAGAGTAGGGCTCGCTTAAGGTATCTAACACACTAGTAGCACACTACCTATGTCTATCTACGGATATCCGGAATTAATCAAGTTCAATATCCTAGAAATAGGAACCTACGATATCGTATTAGGTATTCTATGGCTACGGAAGCACAACCTAAGCATTAATTAGTAAATAGAAAGAATTATATTTAACCGATATATATATAAAAAAGAATACGAAGAGTTCGAAACTCGTCGTAAGGGACTAGGCGAGAAGGTAGCCGGTACCCTAAGCGCTTAGCAGAAATATAGTAAGACTAAGAAGGGCCTATAGGGACCCCGAGGTGTGGTCAATAGGCAAACTAAGACAATTGCCCTAGATACTATAGAATAGTCTCCGGATATAACTAATAACGAGTTATTATAGTATATGATTATTAAGTATAAGAAGCTATACGTAACTAGCGATAAACCACGGATTCTAGACGAATACCGCGAGTTCGACGACTTATTTATGGCATTCGCCGAAGGAGTGTTACTAGAATATAGACCCTTTGATTATAAGATCAATACAATAGAAGGCACTAAACCTACATTTAAGCCTATCTATTAGTTATTAGAAAAGGAGTCGCAAACACTCAAAGAATATATCGACGAAAACCTAAAGAAAGGCTATATCCGACCATCAAAGTTATCGGCCGGATACCCGATTATTTTCGTACTAAAGAAAGACGGGAGTCTTCGACTTTGCGTGGATTACCGATATCTAAATTCGATCACCATCAAAGATCGACACCCACTACCTTTAATCAATAAAATATAGGATCGACTTTGTGGCGTACACTAGTTCTCGAAATACGATATCACTAACGCGTATCACCGAATTAGGATTAAGCTAGGACATAAATAGAAGATAGTATTTAGAACTAAATTCGGGCACTACGAATATATGGTTATGCTATTCGGTCTCACTAACGTACTAGCGACGTTTTAGCGATTTATCTTCAAGGTACTTAAAGAGTATCTTAATATCTTCGTTATCGTATACTTAGATAATATCCTAGTATTCTCTAAAACACTTAAAGAACACATCAAACATAATAAACTAGTGTTATAGAAACTAAGAGAAGCGAAAGTCACTCTTAAGCTCAAAAAATACGAATTCTATACTTAGGAAACAAGCTTTCTAGGATACCGCATTAGTCCCAATAGACTTAGGATAGAAGAAGATAAGGTTAAGAGCATCACGGAATAGCTAACGCCTAAAAACGTCAAAGAAGTTCAATAATTTCTTAGTTTAGCTAACTACTATCGAAAAATCATCGATAGGTACGCCGGAGTCGTATTAGGACTCTATAAGCTTACTAAGAAAGATCAAAAATTCGAATAGGACGACGTAGCGGAAAAGTCATTTTAAGCCCTTAAGGACCTTTTTAGCAAAGGAACGGTTATCGCTACGTTCGACTACAACAAACCGATTATTATAGAAACTGATATATTAGACTTCGCTCTAGGAGCTAGACTAACGCAACTAGGATCGGACGGAAAATATAGACTAGTTAGATTCTAGTCTAGGAAGATGATTTCCGCCGAGCTTAACTACGACATACACGATAAGGAACTATTAGCTATAGTGTCCGCATTCTAAGTCTAGAGAGTATATCTAGAAGGAGCAAAATACACTATAACGGTTAAGAGTGACTATAAGAATCTTACGTTCTTTATAACAACGAAGGTTCTTACACGACAATAAGCGCGATAGGCTAAAACCCTTACACAATACGATTTTAAAATCGAACACTACAAAGAAACGGAGAATAGCTAAGTAGACGTACTTAGTAGAAGACTAGATTATAAGATTAGTACTAAAATAGCCGAACCCGCTATATTAAAATAGAACAACGATAGCACTATCTTATATAATAAATAAATACTAGTAGCTACTAGCGAACTTAAGGACAATAAGTTCACACAGTAAATTCGGGACGTAACCGAAAAAGACTCTCTTATTCAAGAAATACGAACGAACCCAAACGACAATAGGATTATCGACGATAATAACGGACTAGTATACCTCTATAGATTAATATATATTCCTACTATACTATAAAACAAAGTTATTCGCCGACACCACGATATACCAACCTATAGGCATATAGGAGTTAAGAAAACCATGGAACAAATCATAAGAAACTTCTACTTTCCAAATATAATAAGAAAGGTTCGCCACTATATCAAGGATTGCGATACCTACCAACGAAACAAACTAGCACGGTATACGCTATATAGGGAGTTATAATTATCGGAAGTACCCACTAAGCCTTAGGACTAGATTACTATGGATTTTATCACTAAACTACTAGTATCGGATAATTGCGATATAATCATAATTGTGGTGGATAGGCTCACAAAGTACGCCTATATAATCCTAACCACTAAAACCATCAAAGCTAGCCAGATAGCAAGCTTAATTATTTAACACGTGTTCTCGAACCACAGAATACCTAGTAAGATCACGTCCGACCGAGACAAGCTATTCACATCGAATATATAGCAATTATTTATAGACTAAATAGGCATTAAGCTAAGACTCTCCACTACCTACCACCCACAAACTAACGGACAAATAGAGAGAGTGAACTAGACTATCAAGCAGTACTTAAGATATCATATAAATTACTAGTAGGACGACTAGGCATCACTGCTACCAATAGCATAACTAGCGTATAATAACGCTATGCACTCTATAACAAGGGAAACGCCATTCTTTACGAATTATAGGTTTCACCCACGAATCCTAGGAGATCCAATCGGCAAGAAGCCAATAGTAGAATTATCACGGATCCTAGCTAGTAGGCTTAGATAGCTACACCTATAGCTATCTAGAGATATCGAATTCCTTAGGCTAAGGATAAAGATATATTACGACCGCCAATATAAGGAGGGACCTAACCTAAAAAAGGGGGAAAAGGTTTATCTTTTACGCCGCAACATCAAAACCAAGCGACCTAGCAACAAATTAGACCACCTACGACTAGGACTATTTAAGATCGAAGAAAAATTAGGACTAGTCAGTTATCGCTTAAAACTACCGGAAAGCATAAAAAGACTCTATTTAGTGTTTTATATCTCGTTACTCGAACTAGCACTAGAAAACGCCAAAACCGCTACTAATATACAAATCGATAAAGAAAGCGAAAACGAATATAAGGTCGAGGAAATCCTAGATAAAAAACGAATTAGTGGGAAGCCTTACTACTTAATAAAATAGAAAGGGTACGATACCTCTAAAAATATATAGGAACCTATTGAGAACCTAAGGGACTGCCACTAGCTAGTTTAACGGTTCTACCACTAGAATCACCACCTAAGAAAGAAAGGTCTAATCCGTTTAAAGTAGACGGGGATAGGGGACCAAATATCTACGTTAGAGTAGGATTCTCTAACGTAGCGGCGAGAACCTAAGTATTACGCTTATCGGCGAGGCGATCTAGCTTAGCGAGATCCTCTAAGGAAAGAGGATCCTCAATATCTAACTACTCTATTACCACCGAGTCATGATTTAACATCTAACCACCACGATCTTTAAGAAACTCTTATTGTTTCTAAAGGCGAAGGATTTTTGACATCGCCTAATTTATACGTTACGAGTATTCGAGCCATTATTTTTGGGCTTACTCTAACTCCGCCGCCACTTTCTACCGATCACGCTCTAACGATTCCTACTCACGATTATTATAGAACCGCTTTACACACTTACGACCGCGCCGAGTGCACTCCGCATAATTCTGACTCTTCGAATCTATAACGTAGTCGATAAAGTTGTTAGAACATAGTTCACATAGGGTATCGACGATCGAACCTATCGATAAGATAGTGTTATATTAACGTAACCTATTTCGCTTACGAATCTCGTTAGAAACGGGTATAACGGAAGGACGATATTATTTAAGAAAAAGAAAAATTATCACCTACCTAAGGGGGGACCGCAGATTTATAAGTCTTAGGGACGAAACTCCTAGGAAGAGGGGAGGTGATATTATAGATATGCTAGTCACTAATCAATATAGGATAGTAACTTACTAATAGGCCACCGAGAGCCAACCGATCTATCTATTATTAGGTCACGTGTAGTACCCTATACTCCAGACACCCTAAGTATCTAAGGAAAAGAGAAACGTGATCATGCTTAGTGAGCATAAGTATGATTTACCCTAAGCGGACCTACCTAGCAGACCTTATCCTATATATATATGACTATATATAGTGGATAGGGTCTGCGCATAAGAAGCCACTTTTGGCCCCCCGCTCACTACCTTATTGTATACTCTATATACCAATAAGATCACTACCACGTGACCTAAATAAAGAGCTACTCCCGAAGCTACTCTGAGGGAGTAGACAAAGGAGTAGACAAAGAGGACAAGGCCGGCTACTCCTATTAGCTACCCCAAGGAGTAGACAAAGGAGTAGCCGAACGAAGGATATATAAGGACACTCCCTTATATACTTAGTTTAGTTCTTCGTGTTTAATCATACATTGTTACTTATGTCTACTGTTCAGAACCTTTGGTGACTCGTACAACTTGATTATAACTTAACAACACTACGAATAGACCTCTACTCCGGTATTGGTTAGTTCGGCGCATTATCTAGCATCGCTCCTCGATACCCTCAAAAGGACTTAGCCCGTATAAGGCCTGCTAGGCAACGGTACAGTTGAGAGATAGATCGTTAACGTTGGAAACAGAGAAGCATCAGGCAAGTATAACCTAGGAATCTTCTAACATAGCGACGACCCGATAGTCGTGCGTAACACCTAGGTATCTTCGTCTTACCTAGTTGATAGGCTCTATCCTATAAACACTAGACCCCCCTTCTTTATAATTCTAATTCTTGTTCTTTAACTACCTAAGATTAAAGATACCTCCTAAAGTAACTATAATAACCCGATCGTCGGTCGCTCGCGGATCGCTAGCGAACCTACACCGAACTAATACCGAGTCTATAATCCCTCCCGCTACTATCTACGATAGAAGTAGTAGTCTAGAGGACTATTCTTAGGACCGGACTCCCTAGCTTAGCGAGCACCTCGCTAAGATCGAACGTCTCAAAAACCTTTATACGTTGCTTACCTAGAAGAAGGAACTTAAGGAAGCGATACGCTAAATAACCGAGAAATCGACTTTAGATCGCTATCGACGCTCCTCCTCTACGTTATCCGAACGAGGACGGGGCCCTAGAGAAATCAAAATTAAGGTTCCGATCTTTAAAGTACACTATAATATATAGTAACGTTAAAGCTAGCTTAGCGACCTCTAAGATATATTCGTAGGTATATCTCGTAAGTATAGGTTAGGCGAAAGAAAGATCCTTAGTGCCACTAACCGTATAAGCTCTAACTACCGTAAAAGATAGCGACACTATATTAAAGAGAAAGCGGAACCCTAGCGAACCGCCTATAAAATAATATAGGAACTATTTAAGAAAAAGACCCTTATATTACTATACAATTCGGCTATACTATAAGCCGATATTGCTACCTCTTTATAAGAGGCCCGTTAAGGCCTAAATTAAAGTTTAAGTGACTTTAACTCTTATCTTATCTCGCTTAAAGGACTGCAGAATGCGAGTTGAACAGGGATTCCGCTCGATTCTATGGCATTCCTCACTGTCAAGGGCTCACCGAAAGTGCAGGTTAAATATCTCCAGGATCCCTAGGGCTTCAGTAGAATTGTACCAATTCAACTTGCAAGTTTGCTTCTATAAGCTCTAATTCCATCGTACTTCACAATTTTCACTTCCTCGGACATTGACTCAACAAACTATATCTGCCACGCCTTTGCCATGCTACTGATATAGTATCTTAGACATTCTATTACTTTCCTAACCTGTAGAGCCTACTGGTACCTAGGATAACTAGCCCGTACGGTATCCTACAAGATCACCAGGATCCTTCCTCCCTGTACTTCTTGTATCGAGCGTTGCGAGCGTGTCAACCGTTCTTTCCATTGCCATGTTCTATAGACAGTCGACTTGCCCTATCACCAGTAAAATGTCTCGTCATCTTCTGATTCAAGATCACCCCTCGCTAGAATACTTCCAAGTGTATATTTCATTCGAGATGCCGCCGCCCTGCAGTACTCCTCTGATCCCGGAGTAGGACCTGCCTTCGTCTTTTCGGGATCCGCTTTCAACCAAGGTATCTTTACTGTTCCTGGTGAGCTAGTAACAGCTTCGCGAAGTTGAGTGACAGCTTCATCATCGTATCCGCCTCCTAGAATGACAGCTTTAGGAGGAGCCGAGTAGTTTTTCGAACCCAGACTGCTTTTGTCATTGGCTGGGGTGGAACCAGACAGGATAAGAGGGAGGTTGCGTATACCGTCCTCGATGCTCATGACGAAATATGTGACTGATTACCCTGTGAGATGCGAGAGAAGTCGTGCAGGGGGGTGAAGCTTTTCTTACCTTCATAGTCAGGTTCTAGCTCTGAGATCACAATGGAACCCACTTTCTCCAGCCGGCCGCAAAGAACAACTGGGATGGGCATATTGAATCTTTCAAACGGGTGAGATTGGCCACGCGTTAAACACGACTATAAGCACTGCCGAATCAGGTTGACTCATAAGTATTAATTAACTGTATAGAAGCAAAGCACGGACGACGTGCCAAGTTCCTGTGTGTTGCGATTTGTCAGCGCTCGGAATTCGCTTTGGATCTCCCCGACCGCCTCAATTTCTAATCAAACCCGGAACCCTCTGTGCCGGAAATTTTCTGAGATCTACACCGTGGAAGTCTGCGAAATGATAGGTTAACTAGCCATAGATACTAAATTACTCTGGGGATAGTGGATCTCTTCCATTACGAGAATACGGCCATGTGGAAGTCCGAATACCGACGTCGGCCAAGGGAACTCCGACCTGAGCAGGGATGCAGCACAAGCATAACATCGTCGACTGGAATATAAATTCACGGCGATCCCCAAGGGTCCCATTGTACTCTCGTTCAGTTCTTCACAACCTGACAAACATTTCGCTATGGCTTTCACCACTTCTATCGTCTTTGGCCCCACCGGCCACGTCGGCTCTGCCGCAGCTCGTACTGCGCAGCAAGGCGGTGCAAAAGTGGTCCTTGCTCTGCGTGACACCCTGAGGCCCATTCCAGGCCTCACTTTAGAGCAGGAGAAGGCAGGGGGCTTCGAAAGGGTCCAAGCTGATCTCACCAAACCCGAAACGGTTCACGCTGCCGTGCAAACGACTGGAGCGAAGCGTGCCTTCATATACCTTGTGCACGGCACAATAGACCACATGAGACGCACTCTTGAAGCTCTGAAGACATCCGGTATCGAGTTTGTTGTCTTCTTGAGTAGCATTAGTGTACACGGTGACATCAGGAGCATAACACCGACAGACGTCATCGCGTATACCCATGCGCAGGTCGAGGTCAACCTTCGCGAAGTCTTTGGCAGCAACGGCTATATAGCGATTCGACCGGCATACTTTAGCACTAATGCGGGTTGGTGGGCGGGTATGATTCACGAAGGAGAGGTGAAAATTGCGTATCCGGATGCTAAACTCGACTGGATCTCGCCCGAAGACATTGGTAGTGTGGCCGGGACGCTGCTTATCAAAGGAATGCAGGCGAGCGAAGGCGCGGAAGAACGCAACTCGATCCCTCTTTGTGGACCAAAACTGGTGTCCCAGAGAGATGCCGTGGGCATATTTGGCAAGGCGCTTGGCAAAGACATCAAGGTCACCGAATTGGATGAGACGGAGGGAGCGGAAAACCTGCTGAAGATTGGCGTGCCAGACTTAGTTGCTGGGAGGTTGGTTCAGTCCTTGAGACCGAAGGACAGGCGCGGTGATGAGTTTGACCCGTTTGAAGGAGAGACGTACGAACAGGCCGCCGCTAATCTTCGAAAGTACGCTGGCCGAGCCTCAGGCTTAGAAGAGTGGGCCAAGGCAAACAAGGAGGTGTTCAATTTTTAATGAAGGATTACATCTTTAATAGGAGTTGAGGCAGATTCGTGCTCTTACAGCAGGGGTTGAAATCAGATTCACCACTTGAACACAGAGGTTCTTTTCGGAACGTCAACCTAAAACTCACTATACCTATTATAGTTTACTCTGCCCCTCTCCCTTGATCTTGGCAGTATCCTGATACAGTCGTAAATAACAGCCCATAAATAGCCTTTGTATTAAGCTTGTACAAGCCAAGGTGCTTCTAGAATGGCCGTTCTGCAAACAAAGCAAACAGAAGGGGCGTCCTGCTCTGCCCAGCAACCTAGCCACAATTCAATTCCAGTCTATGGACCATTCGAGTGAGCCGTTTTCGACCGCATACAGTACCAGTGGGTTTGTATTTTTACTTTCCGATAGGTAACATGCTGCGCAGCCCTCCTGGGAGGGTTACAGTGTATATGGAGAGCTGCACCGAGCCTAGACCATCGATCGTCGTTATACAACTTCAGTCCGCGTACGCTCAGTCCCTACCGGTGACCCGTTAAACCAATGAGTAGCTGTTTATCAGTTCAGCTAGGTACGGTATCTCCAGTGGCCCTAGCACCCGCCAGCCTTTGGAGAGGGATTTATCAACTGCATATTACAAGTATAACAACTTTATCGTCAGCACGCCACTTTAATATCTTCAGCTCAGGAATCCTCAGCCACTACCAGAGTTTAAGCGCCGTGCTGCAGGATTACCTTCTGGGGAACGCCACGGCAAGGGCTCGTACTATCGGACCCGGCCATTCCCTCTTGGGTTTATATGATAATGCTGACATCAAGTTCCGTCGCTCTTCTGGAGCTGAATCTGATAGTAGCATCTTTGGAGAGGGCATGTCCTGTCGCTTCGTACTATCGGGTATACACTAACCATTTACGCCACCCTCGCCGGCCTCGGGGTTCTCCCATTCCCGTATATGCGTCGACGCCATAATTTCATTTCAGCTCCGAGTGATCTATTTCCTGCAGGTGAGATTGGCACATGGCTCGGTCATATCCGAACCCACTTCTCCATGGTTCATCGTGAGATTAACGTAGGTGTAAGCACTAGAGCACAGCGCCCAAACCGCTGAAGCACTAACATCGATTGGATTGTCGGTGGCGATCTGAGTAGCAAACAGAATTATACGTCAATAATAGCCGAGAGAAGGTATCTCCATTAGCCTTCGTATCACGGTCCCGTTTGTTATATAAAGCGTCCATATCCCACGAGTATTGGAGCTTGTCTCCTCCGCCTGACTCGACAAGACACTATTTCTCTATTAGAGCATGTACTCTGCAGCCAGCAGCACTCCTACACTATCCCAGGTCCTGACATACTAGTCACACCAGCATCCTGTATGTATGCCACCACAAGCTCTTCAGGAGTATGCTGACCCTTGCAGCGCTACAATGTCCTACACTATCCGTCTCCGTATCGAGAACAGCACCTCTGACGCCCTCACAGTTGTCGAAAAAACCTGCTGGTACTATGCCAATGGATGCACCTGGACCGAGAACGACGGCCAGCATGTGCTGTTCATGGGAGGCAGCGGTACCTCTGGAATGCTTCGCTTCAAATCCTCCTCCGGCGAAATATTCACCACCGTCGTGGGCATCCACAATTACAAACCGTGGTGTGGTTTGCTGTGGGGCCTGGGGGAGCAGGATACGGCACTGAAGCTCCATCCGGAATTCTACAGCGGGGGCAAGTATTCGCACGCGGCGCCTGAAGGGTGTTACAGCCCCGCGACGCATGCTACAAGAGCTTCGATTACTTTCGAGAGGGAGGATCAAAACGAGGTTTTTGCTGTTTTGAAATACTATCCATCCTAGGTAGTCCAGGACAGGCGTGTTTGCTAGTTTGCCGTCGGATAGGGCGGCAGATATGTCAGGTACTGGTTGATCGGCTCTGGGTCCAGACAGGAAGCCTTACTTCCGCACTCTATTCTCATCTGTGTCAAGAATGCATCAAGAGTGAATAAGACAAAGAAGATATTTTTAACGGCCCGTTAAGTCTGAAAGGACTACTAGCACAATACACCAGACTCCTGTCATTTCTAGACCTATCATCACCCCTGATACGGCCGAAACGGACACTACAGAGATGAGTATTATTTGCGACTTGTCATGAACTGAAAAAGCACTCTCTCCTGGGGTTCTCAGAATTACTACTCCTGCGACTGAGGTGGCAAAAAAGTCATGAACCGGAGTGGGCATGCGAATTTCTAGAAGACCAGTGTTTGGATTATAATTCCACCTATGCCTGTCAGCTACACGCAGCCATTGTCATCAACACCGACAGCATACCGCACTTTATCGAGAGTGTAGTCCCAAACAGGTTGGTCGTTTTCCAATTTCTTGAGGAGCTCTGAATATTGATCCCGTGCCAATGTCACCGTTTTGTTGTGGGAGATGGGAAACGTCGACCGCGAAGATCGCCGAATATTATCATAGCATGATGTACAGCAAACGCGTCTGATATCTGCGGGCGCTCACTGGTCGATGGCGGTGTTAAAGGGAAAGTGAGTCGCCCCACGATAGAGAAAACGTAGAGCAGAGAGCAGTCATTACTCACAGGAGGGCGGTAGAGCACCCATCTACTCGCCGTTGCTTACCCATGTTCACCCTCAGTGAGCAGGTGAAGAGATTCTGGGTATGAAAGGTCCGGGGCCCGCTGGGTATTAGGAAATGCATGTGATTTCGGAGTTCCTGGGTGCTTGGAGGCCCCTCTCAAAGGTGCGGACCTCACAAAAACGATGGATGACAAGAAGAGGCACATTAATTACCAGTCCAACCATCGCAACGAGTGAGCGTGGACCATGACATGCATTTATAAAAGTTGAGAGGTGATAGCCTCTTGAGATGTTGAGGTCAAAGCTACGCTTTTACCTGAACAGGTCTGGCTGTTGCCGCCGGCTGTGCTTGATTGGGCTGTTCCGGCTCGGGTCGATCCGCTCCTAGGAAGAGGTGTTGCCGGACCCCATTCATGGACCACCATACTCTGTACTCGCAGCCACTTAATTTTCCTGGCTAAGCGCTTGGGAGTCACTTGACCAGAAACAAAGTACGTGCCCCTCCTTCAGCTGAGAGCCAGACCGTGGCTCTTGTCATGAATTTCAAACGAGGCACACCTGTTTGATTATGGCATCGACAAATTTTTTAAGCATCAACTATGGTGCACAGGTTGCGAACAATTATGGGACAATCAACGCGCAATTTCAGGCCGCTCTAGGTGCGTCAGGGAACGACGAGTAGAGCCGACCGACTAACCACCGCTTCCTACCCTAGAGCGACCAGAAACCCCACCTGACCCTTTATCGACCGTACCATTCGCGCGCGACCAGGATTTTGTCAATCGAAAAACACTGCTTGATTAGATACGCGAGAAGAATTCGGTCCTAGGGTCGAGGATAGCTCTAGTTGGGCTCGGCGGCGTCGGGTAAGTGTGAAAGGACTAGTACGCGGTCGATTACTCACAATGTGAAGAAAATCATAACTCGCCATCGAATACTTATATTAGATCCGATCTGAATCACCGGCCATATAGGTTTTTTGGGTGCACGCGAGCAATTAGGCCCGATTCGAGCAAAGCTTCCGGGACATCGTAGACTAGGTTAAGATCCCCGGCCGTCGAGAACCCAAAGCTAATATCTTCGAACTTGTCTAAAATTGGTTACGAGATAAGAAGAAAGGAAAGTGAATTTGTGTCTTTGATAATATAGATGACTATGGACTCCTTTGTTTGCCCCGAACTATCGTAAATCACGCTCATGCGATGGAACTAACGAATGCCCTAGCGAAGCCACTTCTAGAATACGTGCCTAGAGGTCGGAATGGATCTGTCATTATCACAAGTCGAAGCAGAGAGATGGCGCTCAAAATAGTCAAATACACTCTGATTAAAGTTAGACCGATGGAATAGTCCGAGGCGCTAGAGCTTCTCCAAAAAGGCTTAGACGACTAGAAGAAACCTAAAAGAGTCGAATATTAGTGGAAGAGCTTAAGTTTATACTACTCGCAATTGTCTAGGCGGCTAGCTATATTAGAGCTCGAGCCCCTCGCTATTCGGTACCACAATACCTTAAAGACTTCCAATCAAGTGACCACGAAGCGACCAAGCTTCTTAAGAAAGAGGCCAATTGCCTAGGTCGAGATTGGGAAGCAAAGAACTCAATCTTCGTGACCTAGCAAATATCATTCAATTACATTCGCTGCAAAAAGACATCCACCGCGGACCTACTCTCTCTTATAAGTTTTTTCGATCGGCAAGAAATACCAGGGAACCTTATTCGGCTCGACCCTAAAGCTAGCTACACCTCTACCTCCAACCTCAATAACGACTCTAGTGATGGAAAGTCGTCTAAATCTGATAAAGGATCCGATTTTGAAGACGATATTTTGACGTTACGAAACTATTCATTTATATCCACTAGCGACACCGGGACTTTCTTCACTATGCATCGGCTGGTGCAACTAACAACGCGTGTATGGCTAGAAACTTATAGGCACATAGACCTATGAAGAGAAAGATTCATCGGTATATTATATCAGGAGTTCCCCACTAGTGAATATAAAAATTGGGAGGAATGCTAGTGGCTGTTTCCTCACATTAGATTAGCGATGTCTTAGCAGCCAAAATTAGAAGCCGCTCTATTGCAATAGAGTAGAGTGGTGCTTCCACTCTATTGCAATAGGCCACTCTCCTTTATAGAGGTGTATGGTATACTTTAGAAAGCGGCAATATGGCAGATATTAGGAGCATGACATCTCAATCGAAAAAGTAGAGAGTGAAATTGCTAGGTTATAAGGATAAAAGAGCTCTGGTAAGCACAGAAATGCTGGCAAAGGTATACTCACTCGAGGGCCGATGGGAGGAGGCGGAGCAGCTCTATATATAGGTCATAGAGACTTATAGGATGAAACTCGGCCCGGACCACGCGGATACACTAGGGGGCATTAATAACCTCGTATCGACGTATTTGAATCAAGGCCGGTTAGAGGAGGCGGAGCAGCTTTTTAGGTAGATTATAGAAACTTACAAGACGACGCTCGGCATAGAACATCCGAATACACTCACGAGCATAAACAACTTCGCGTCGACATTATTGAATTAGGGCCGGTTGGAGGAGGCGGAGCAGCTTAATGTATAGGTCATAGAGACCACTAAGAGGAGCTCGGCACCGACCACTATAGCACGCTAAAAAGTATAATTAACCTCGCGTCGACGTATAGGGATCAGGGCCGGTTAGAGGAGGCGGAGCAGCTCTTTATACAAGAATATTAACAGGTAATTCCCCTGCCAGCCTTAAGCAGGTTAGGCCACCGTCGCTCTTAAGGACCCGGATAGTATCACTTTCGGTCATAAGCATATCAGCAAGATTCAGCAGATATGTCTAGACCACAGGTTTGACCAGCGCATTAGTACAGGTCGTGACCGTGCGCTCGTACTCGCCAACCTCGCACAATACATCAGCAGAACAGATAACGGCCACATCGGAGCCGAGCTCCTCGCGGACTGTCCCTTCCACCACTCGTTCGTGAGAATCATTACTGCGTGAATTCAAGAGGAAACGGCGACGGCTTCGGGATTCTGTCCCGCCAACGCTCGCAAGCCCTGTCGTAGATCCTCAATATCCACAGCCGTGACAGTCTCTCCCTGCACCGACATTCGCTCCTTGCATTGCACGATCTTTCCAGAGGGACAATAGGTTCTAGCGAAGTAAAGTATAGCCAGGCACCTAGACCGCCTGGGATCTAAGACCGACGCAGGGCCAGAATATCTTTGTGGCCGGCTGTGACCATGAGCGCGGTACGCGCTCCTTTGCCCTCTAGGACAGCATTGGTGGCTGTTGTGGTGCCGTGGTGCATGAACTGGAACTTTCCAGACTAGTTGAATTGGGCCTTGAGGATTTCTCGGGCTTTGGTGATGCCGTTATGAATGCCAATGCTTTGGTCTGGGATTGTAGTTGGGATTTTGGCGCGGACGATTTGGCCGTGAGGAGTGAAGACATAGACGTCGGTGAAGGTGCCGCCGACATCACTTCCGAGTTGATATCCTAGATTCATGACGAATTCGCTTTGTCGGTTGGAATAATTAGACAGTGCCCGCACTATACAAAAAGAAAGGTTAAGGAAGAATGAAGGGTAACAATAATAGAGGATAACTTGAAAGTATGCCAAAGTTGCAAAGATTGGCGAAGACTCACTTTCCATCATTAACATTATTCAATTACATGTACAATTCGGGGCATTGGTCGCCGTGTGCATCTGCACTAGAATGGAGCCTTGTGCCGTTCCTTGGCTGTGGATACAATGAATGGCGCGGAAAGTGCAGACATGCCGCGTGCAACTTGTGGGCCAGTTATTGGCTATGGAGCAAGATGTGGAGTACAGAGTACAGTACGTCAAGATCTATACAAGTGCATACAGTTAGCCTCGGCCCGCGAACCCACTGTAGATTACCGCTATGGCACTTGGGGTCAAACTAAGTCCTGCCACTATCCCGTCGAAAAGAATTCCCTAAAAAAGAGTTTCTTAATTAATAAACAGCTGACTGGGATTGTCTGGGATTCCAATTGCTGCCATTGGAGCGCACAGCTGCAACGTGGTCCACTTCTCAAACAAGAGGTTTTCTTTCCCCCTTGGTTCAGTCTGGCGAGAGCTCTCTAATCCTCAGATCATCCTACAATGACAGGGAAAGAGCAGACAGGCCCTCATTCGGATGACCCGGAGTGCGCAAGCATCCCAAACTCGGCCGAAGAGCATGAAGTCTTCAAGAAGACGGCGGATGGCGTTAGCTTTCGTGATGTGGGCTGGTTCAAAGCGTGCGTTCTGTTCGTGAAGGTCCTCTTTGCGACAGGTGTGTTGTCGCTCCCTTCGTCTCTGCTCTCCCTCGGTGCTGTGGGGGGTGCGATTAGCATCGTCGCCTGGGGTGCCCTCAATACATATGCCTTCGTGATCCTAGGCAACTTTCGCCTACGCCGCCCTCACTGTCACTCCATCGCCGACATGGCGGAGGTGATCGGCGGCGTCGTCGGCAAAGAAATTACTGGCCTTCTATTTATCGTCGGCTATGTTCTCGTCACAGGCAGCGGAATCATCGGGGTGTCGACGGCGTTGAATGCCCTCTCGCACCATGCGGCGTGTACTGTCTGGTGGTCATTCCTAGCTATGGTAGTAGTGATCGCGACGGCCTCGATCCGCAAACTCACCCATGTTGGCTGGCTCACGTATGCAGGGTTCACTTCGATTTATGCCGCTGTGCTAATTGTGGTTATCGGCGTCACCACACGAGATCGACCCGCTGCCGCACCCCAGACAGGCCCCTACGAGCTTGGTTATGTGGCTATCAACAATCCAGGTTTCGCCGCCGGTATGGTCGCCTCTAGCACCATATTCGTCTCCTCCGCCGGTACCAGTGCCTTTCTACCCGTCATCTCGGAGATGCGTAATCCGAAAGACTACAAGAAGTCGCTATACGCCTGCATGCTGCTAGTCACGGCGTCGTATCTTGCCTTCAGCTTGGTTGTTTACCGCTGGTGTGGACAATGGGTCGCAAGCCCGTCGTTAGGGGTGTGTAATTCTCCTCTACCCCGGCGCTAACCTAATTTCTATGGTGAACTAACGGGTTCCTATTTAGAGTGCCGGCCAAACGATCAAGATGGTATCCTACGGCGTTGCGTTGCTAGGACTGATTGTGAGCGCCACGCTCTACCTTCATGTAAGGAACTCTGCATGTCCTATTTATATGGCCTTTTCAACTAAAACCTGTATCTAGGTCGGGGCAAAATACGTGTTTGTACGAATCCTAGGCAAAACCCGTCACTTGCAGGCCAACACGGTGACCCATTGGGGGACTTGGCTTGCCTGTACAGTCGTTCTAGGCGCCATCTCTTTTATTCTCGCTGAGGCTATTCCGATCTTCAATTACCTAATTGCCCTGGTTGGATCTTTATGCTTTGCTCCGCTCGCTATATCCCTTCCCGGGCTACTGTGGCTACACGACCATGGCCACTACTTAAAGGGATCTCTTTTGCAGAAGGTCAAGTTCGTCCTCCATATCGGAATGGTTCTTCTTGGTATATTTTTCCTTGTCGGTGCAACTTACGGCGTCATCATCCAAATCAAGGTGGCCTACGCCGAGGGAACTATCGGTATGTGTGGGAGTTTCAGCACACAACGTCAACCTATAATTAACATTTACTATAGGTGCCGCATTCTCCTGTGCCGACAACTCGAATTCGTCTTAGGTTAGCTGGGCTGGTGCTTTTTGGGGAAGTTTCGTCGATGGGCCGAGCTGATATCTCCCAAGGTCTCCCAACTACGATGAAGTCATTATTTGTTTGAGAGATAATGAGCATACTAGCGGAAAAGGCAAAACAGTTATTACAGACTATATAGACTTATGGCCCCACATGAACAATCTATGGGGACAGGTCAAGTCGTATTTGTTTCCTGGGAGCCCCTTTTTTATAGTTTTTAGCCAAATGACAACAAGTTTTCCTGGAATTGGAGAAAAGCTGTTCGATTAGCACAACAGCGAAAACTACCTAGTGTGCCGAATTAACCTTTTTGTCACTTCTCTGATTGACCAGTTCATGCAATGGGGCACAGGTTTTGTTCGCGTTCGTTCGGCCGCTTTTTGTCTGTCACCAACGATGAACCTTGTCCGGCCCGGTGTGGCTTCCTTGTGCTAAAGTCTTGGGGCCAAACTCTGAGGGCTAAACTCTGAGGGCCACAACGACGTTTGTCTCACTGTATCTGAAATACCAGCTCTTGGCTTGGCTCCACTCGGGTGGCTTTCGGGCCCGATCAGCTCCACCCAACGAATTTAGTGAATCCTTCAGAACTGTCCAGGCAGTGATTTACCCTTAAATCCATTTCTAGTGTGGTGGCCGAGCCGTGAAGACCACTATCAGGACAGACGAGCTCAAGATAATCTATGGCGTACCCCGTACCCTAAGCACTCTCGACTAGTGATGCAAATTTCTTCTGGATACATCCTGATTGCATAGTATCTCTTTTCACTTTTATCTCAGCCTTTCCAGCAACTTTCAATTATTATTCTACGCTGCCGAGTATTACGTTCAGGCCTTGCTTCTACGGTTGACAGCCGGCCAAGAAACTCGACTAGCGACATCAAAAACTACGCGAATGGAGCAGCAACCTGCCATCCCGCCGCCGATAGGGCAGTCCTCCAACTTTGCACATCCTAAAGATGTCTTGCACACAGTGAACCTCGTGGCGCAAGTGTTCTGTATTATAGTCGTCACGATGTTTGTGGTTCTACGTCTGTGGATCAGAGCTCGGTATCATCAGAGCTTCAATGCAGAAGACTGTGGGTAAAAGCCTGTCATTGAGATCGAGGATGCTTTGATACTGACTATCTACTCCAACAGATTTTACAGTTGCTGGATGGGTATGGCTTCCTTGAGCTCTCCGTTGATCGTTTCTAACGCTGACTCCTTCAAAGGCCTTATTCATGGTGTTTTGCGCTTGCATGCTTCTACGTGCGCATTCGATTACCTGAAACTTGATATGGGCATTGCTAACCAAGATACAGTCAATGTCTACGGTGGTGGATACAATGCATGGGATGTCACCGAAACCGAGTTCATCAAGTTTCAAAAAGTCCAAATCAATACTCCCTTTTATCCTTTCAGCGCGCTAACAAGCGAATTAACACAGGTCTCGTACGCAACCACGCTGGTTTATGTTCCGATGGTCTTTGTGATCAAGATCGCTCTCCTAGTAGTCATGGGAAGGATTTTTGCTCCCCACCGCGGGAAGGTTATAGTCATATACATCAGCATCGGCATCATGCTGTGCTATTACGTCGCAGCGCTGTTCCTCAAGATATTCTTCTGTGACCCTATCTCGGCATACTGGTTTGGTACTTCCAATGGTGGAAAGTGCCTCAACCAGCGGAATGTCATTATTGCCGACTCAGTCATCAGCATCGCTAGCGACTTGTGGGTTCTAATCTTGCCTGTCCCAATGATCTGGTCACTTCAAATGACACGGGCGAAGAAATTGCGAGTCGTCGGAATACTGGGTGCCGGGGGACTTGCTACGGCGTTTAGTGTCTGGCGACTAGTGATCATGGTGGCGGAAAGCAATACGACAAACACAACGTGGTTCTGGATCCACTGCGTTTTGACTGCGTAAGGAAAAACCCCTCTGTTGCATCAACAGATGGTTTTGCGAGGTCGCCGCTGACTGAATTTCACAGTAACGCCGAAGCAGGGATCGGGCTAATCTGTGCCTGTCTACCTGCGATGAGCCATTTTTTCACCCGGGTGAAAAGCAAGAGAGGAACCACCACCAATAACAGCTATTTGAATAGACATGAGCTGGAAAGCTGGAAAGATCGCGCCAATCGCTCCACCACCCTGAAACCCCCCGACAACTTCTTCCTGTCCAACCAGAACGATCAAGCGCATCTTATTTCCACTTGTGTCGGTCCCGAACAGCGCGAGAACTCTATTTCCAGCGTACACTCCGAACAAAATACAGCGAACTCTGAGGGGATTGGCAAGAACGTCACCGTGTCGCAAGTTTTTGAGGTTGTGAAATAATAATACCCCGGGCAGCCTCTGTGCGGACTGTTTTTGCTGCGGTTACTACTGTACTGCCTGTATTTCTTATTTGTTACGTCCCTTACGAGAATATACAGTGGACGAATATTTGAGTGATTCGTAAGGCGCCAGAAAGAACGAGTCCAACCTCTAGACTATGCTCATTGTTCTCATGGCGTCTTTCCCGAAATTCCCAAGTTAAATCCCTTATACGTAAGATGTAACATCAAATTTGTTTCTAGTCCTCCTTTCTCACTGATCTAGCGATGTGTTTGCGAGAGGTATTAGTAACTAAGAGAACGGGTATTTATATAGACGGTGGTATCGTAATGGAATGCGAATTCGCAGTTACAGTACCTCCATCCTCGTATAATTAATTCCTAAACCACAATTTTGAAAAACGCCAACTTCAACTTCACGTCCTCCTCTCGTCATCCTTCTAGTGAGACGAAACCGTATCCACTAGTAATTACAATGAGCTAGTAGGCCTATCGTAGACCTCGTGACTAATTGTGCTCGATAAACTCTGCGGGCTGCTCTCTTAAGATTAAATCTCGCGGAAGAAAATACGAGCTAGCTCTAGTCTAATAGGATTCGTCCTATCCGTCCTATAGGAGGCGGGTGACCTCTGGCACCATTTAAGGACGGAAATGCGTGACTTCTGTCGAACGAAACTAGAGGGTTGGGACGAAACTCTATTCCGATGTTAAGAGTCAATCAATTTAAACATTTATTAAACATAAAGGTAGCGTTTCTCGGCACACGAGATACGTGACTTCTGTCGAATGAGACCAGAGAGTTGGGGCGGAACTCTATTCCAATATTAACAGTCAATCAATTTAACATTTATTATACAGACTGTACGGAGTACTAGTAAAGGTGGCGTCGCCTGGCACCCTACAGTAATCTTAGGACGAGCCGTGGATCGTCCCGGGATCTGCCGACGGGGCTAACCATCCGTGTCCGCGCTTCCGCTTACGTACGCGAATATCCACGGGTGGTTCGGACTTTTGCTACGGATGTACTCCGTACGTACCGTCTTGAACTACCCGATAAACTTAAAGTATACCTAATCAATATCTTGTAGCAGTCACATTTGTTGTTCTCCCAGCGCTGATCATAACGGGAGGCGAGAAACTGACACGAGAGCTCTTCGTCGAGGGGATATTGTTGAGATCACATGGCCTGGTTGCTCACGTGACCCCGATGGTCTTGAGAGTAGTTAGATAGTCCTCGAAGGGTCGGAGCTTCTCTCCTTCTCCGTCCGTTTCTCAACCAATGCACTATCGTTTATTGCTTGCTTCTTTTCCCCTTGTCAAGACCATGTTGTGATATGAGACTGGTGCAGATCAGGAACAAAGCCGCACCATCGGAATTAATTCCAGAACTGTCTATACCAAGAAGCAAGTTGATTAAATCAATCAACTTGGAGCTCATGCTGTATATGTAGCCTGACGTATCTGGAATAATACGTCAATCATTCCTCTGAATGGCAACAATTACGTGCACCGTGGTTTTGATATCCCGTTTGACTCTGCTATGGGAATTGGTATTCATTTAGGTCTCGTTTCGCATGTATCATCTTCCAATATAGTGTGGAGCTGGTTGGGCTTGGGAGCCCTGGACTTGTCGAAGAGCCTTTTTCCCAAGTTTCGGGATTTTAAATCTCCTTGGAATGGACAGTTGGGCATACACACAGGTCATTCACCCAGATGACTGTATGTGGTTGACCAGCAGAGAGAAACTATACCTTTGGAGAATAGGGTATGAATCAGGGTGTGAACCTGCATTTGGACTATATCTAAAAATTCGGCGGGGCCCCACATCATCAGCCATTGCTAGAGATTCTATCGTGCACTGCCGGGGTGCGGGGTTCTCTGCACCCTGAGACACTATCTCGAAGTTAACGTCGGTTGACACAACCTTCCCCTATTCACATAATGCGCACATACGCTGCTATATCTCGCAGCATCGGACTATGTCTGTCCATGCGTCGGTTGAATACTACTGGGTTCATAAACCCGTGCAGTCAATTTCCGAGGAGAGTCTTTTCCGTTTACTCTATGTATTCCGGTGGCGCCGGCTAGCGTCAGAGCTTCTGCTTCTTGGCCTGATAAAAGCACTACTAAGACCCAGCAAACTAATTCCCGTATAGTTCGTTCATGGAAAAATTGGCAGTTCCCACAGTGGCTTTCGGCCACATCATCCAATTACGTACCTTGTCTGTCTGCTCTCCGACCTCATGGTCTACCTTAGAGCCTTGGTGGAGCTTGCGGTCTTTGTTTGTTGCCTATTGCATACTGCCAGATCTCACTGAGATGAATCTGGAGCTAATGCATGAGAATCGAATCCGAAAAGCGGGCCATCGAGGCCCCCGGCGCGGGGGAAGACGTGGGGGTAAACAACGGTTAATTTGTGGTTATATTAGCTCGGTACTCTCACCCACTTCTCCCGTTTCTCTAACTGTAGCTGGTTGGTGGAATGGACATCTTATACTATTGCTTAATTATGTTCTGCCTTCTGTATATGCATCATCGCAATTTGAGTCGCTACATCTGAATGGATTCGTCATTTAGCCTTATGTGGAAACAACACTTCATCTCCTCTTTGCAAAGACATCGGACTGTAAAGGTCCAAAAAGATTGGAGATATACGTCTGAAGTGTCGGGGATGGATGGCATGGCCTTTGTGGCATGGCCTTTGCCTTTTGTCAAGTCGACACAGTTCACTCCCGACCTGATCGAGTATCTCAGCGGAAACCAGGGCTTCAAATTAAGCGGATATAGCGATTCTTTTGGGTGGGAGGTCAATGCACCGCAAAAAACCGCACGGATATTGAATGGTTCAGATATACAAGCGGATGGCTCGCTAGTGAGTGGGTACAGCCGAGTGTTTCGAACAGGCCTTGAGGATGTTATGAGAAATGTCGCTGCTTCATTGACAACCTGGGCCCTCCAGCATAACGCGGATAATTTCAATGGCACAGCGCTACTACCCGAAGTTTATGTTGATGTTCATTGGCCCTGGCTGGCCCTTCCAGCAGCACTCATTGTTCTGTCTATTGTCTTTTTGGGACTGACAATGCTGCTCAACACGGACCAAGGCCGTGATCTTTGGAAGACCTCCGCTTTACCTGTTCTTAAGCATGGGCTGTAGGATACTTCGAGGGATCAGGAGGCACATTCTCTGCTCAGCAAGATGGAAAGGTCCACTGATTCGACGAGTGTGGGTCTTCGAGTTTCTGATGTCTGGGGAAGATCCATGCTGAAAACGGGAATTTGATGATTGATGGCTTTTTATATTGTTGTACATACGTACCGGATAATCTCTGCGCTCAGGTTTCCTCACCCATTTGTTCAGTGATCAGGTTGAAAATGATTTCTGTTGTTGTCTCAGGGGATGCTGCGGCATAGGGAAGTGCACGTGACGTGCGTAGTCCACCTAGTCCTCGCCAAGCGCGGGTTTGGGTTGGGTTTTCAGTTTCTTTACCCGCCCACGGATTTTGCCCTTCATGAACCCGCCCATGGGTTCTTGGCGGGTACCCGCGGTTGGTTGATTGATTGATTGATTGATTCCTCAGGCTTTTCGCGGCCGACGGCTGCATGTAGCCCCCTAGCAAGCATGTACCGAAACTAAGTTACGTTAGTACATTTCCACCCACTTGGTGGCGTTCACATCCTTATTTCACGGTCCAATCGACTGGTGCTCTCCACGTAACGGAGAATCTCGCGGACCACACCCAAGTTCGGTTTCCATGATTCAGCTCTATCAACCGGATGGCCATCAGGGCCAACCTTCCTACTTCTCCCTCCTAGTGCGTTCCCATCGCTGATTTCATCTCTCCTCGTAAGAACTTCCATTCCGGACAATGAAAGAGGAAGTGTGCGACTGTTTCTCCATCGTCACCGTCTTCTCCACACCCCCAAGCGTTGCTTTCCAGGTGGCCAACTCTCTGCAGATAGCGATTCAGTCGGATGTGTCCCGTGCGCAACTGTATAAGAAACTCGCCTGTCGTCTCGATAAGTTGTCGTAGGGGTATTTCGTATGCTTCCCGGGAAGGGCAGCATCGAGGATTCGTATCCGCCGGCCCACGCATGCGGCGCTTCGGTCGCCTGGAGGGCCAGGGTCTTAGCCTGGTGTAACTGTTCGCTGGTCGACTCATTTGGGATCCACCGGGTTTGGATCTGCAATCCCCGATCCAAGAGTCCGCGGGCTCGACGCGTGGTTGCCAGTCGCAATCCCTGTCCACTTTGCTGTCGGTCGGAGTGGTTCAATGATTGCGGCTATGTTAAATCGCTGATGCAAATCACCACTTGAATCTTCGACGGTTCCATTTGGATCTGGGGCAATACTTCTTCGAGGCAGTTCATCAAGGCCCTGGGCCCAGATCATACATCCACTCTCAACACAATCCACAGCCTTGGGAATCTCTACTGAGACCAGAGGAAGTTGAAAGAGGCACAGGACATGTACCAGCAAGCGCTGACAGGTTGCGAAAAAGGCCCTGGGTCCAGATAATACTTCCACTCTCTTACATTTAACAACATTTGGAATCTCTACAGAGACCAGGGGAAGCTGAGGGAGGCAGAGAAGATGTACCAGCGAGCACTGGTGGGTAGGGAGAAGGCCCTGGGTGCAGATCATACTGCCAGTCTTGATATAGTCCACAACCTTGGTCTTCTCTACAGAGACCAGGTGGAGCTAGAGGAGGCAAAGGAGATATGCCGGTGAGCGCTGGCAGCCTACGACAAGGCCCGACGCCCAGGTCACCAGAGACCCGGCGAGCTATAGAGAAATTAACTGAGTTCGGCAATGCGGGTGAAAAATATTCCATAAGCCTCCGCTCATAGGACTACATAAAATAAAGATTTTATCGTGAGATATCCTTTCCAGTGAGTTGGGTAGAGTAATGAGCGAATCGCTAACTGTCTCACAAATGGCCGACACTGCTGGACGGACAAACGTTCAATCCTCAACATCGCCAACAACCTTCGCCGATTTCGTAATGTCAGAGAAACCCCAACGCGTGTCGGCCACCGATGAACTATAACCCTTCCATGTTGGATAGAAGCTACACACATCTCAGTCAATTCACGGATTTCGGTTCTTATATCCCAGGATGTATTCTACGGCTTCATTTTGACCGTCTCTATCGCAGCATCGCTATCCTGCCATCACCTGGCAGTGTGTGATGTGTGGTTTTCCTGCTCTTGTCGGTACGCCTGTGCTGCAGGCAGCGTTCGTGCCTTTACTCCTCTTCACAATACATTATGTTGATACATGGGATGGTAAAAGCCTCTTTAAAAAAAACACGCAATAGCCAAGTCTCGCTACGAAAACCACATGGGAGGCCCACCTTTCACAGGGACTTGTACCCTGTCAAGAATGACATGGAGCCTATCTACTCGTTCGTCGTCGACGCTAAGAATTAAACTCATCTAGTTTGATGACGGACTCAAAACAGCCCCCTCTTCTTTCACGTTCTTTTTTTGCCCTGGAAGGAGAGAAAAGGTGTTAGGGACAAGAAAAGCATCGCCGTTGGATACCAAAAGATTGTCATTGGTCGATCGGTTTGGAAAAGGCCTGTTTGGATCTTGAAAATGGATCGGGGGACCCTCCCATTGCTTCCAACATGCTTCATAGGCCAGTCCTAGATAGAGTCAAAACCGCGAGTTTGCAATTAGGCGACCGGCATACCAGACGCGGCCAAAATCGTAAGGAGGTCGTGACATTCGGCGTCCTAGGTGAACCCCGACCGTCAGTCAAGTCGACCTCTCCGTAATCAGTGATAAGCTCCAGTTCAGCTTGTCCGATAACTGACAGTGGATTCTCCATCCCGAGAAACGTGGTGTTTGGCGGGTCGTACCTGAAGTATCCGTCCTTACTCAGAGGTAGCTTGAAAATATGAAAGATTTAAAGTTGGGGGTAGACGTGCTACGAGTAGTCTATATGACTTGGAATATCATTCCAGGGTCTACTCTAACAGAGTTTTCGTTTTCTCAGGCGTGCGTAGTATATGAAGCCCCAATGTTATTGCAGTTGGTTACCTACAATCAAACTCCCTTCACCATGGAAAATTGCATGAGCCTAGGTGCAATGCCTTAACCCCTTTCCGAATCAACTTCAACCAGTTTTATAAAGCTGTCTGAAGTATTCGCTGGAGACTTGACACTAGTATCCACGGAGCAAGATACTGTTTTGGAAATGAAGCCCCTCTCACCCAATTTAGAGGAATTGCAAGCGACTCCCCCCCTTGAACGGATGTTCGAAGAAGCATGAAAACCACCACTGGATGCATTTTCACTGACATGGCCAAGTATTCCAGGAAGGTATTGAACGATGATTGCTCGTGTGGCAGGTAGACAAGCACAAATAATGGCTACCTGACATTCAATCACAGACCAGTAGTTGAGTGGCTCCATTTCGACTGTGGAATAAATGGTCAATGATGAGTCCGCTAATATAAGTTCGTCAAATTTGAAGCGTTCGGTGTTGAGATTCAATATTAAGAAAGATTATAGCGGGGTACTCACAGGTGGGGTTTTCGGTAGAGTTATTGATTGAAAGAACGATCACTCTTGCAATTCCGACAGACGTCAATCTACCAGCAATATGATTCAGCAGGACGAAAAGTGGAAATTTGAACGCAACCCTTCTTTGACTTACACCAGTCCCATTCCAAACATCACCGCAACGCCCATTCGTTTGCGACGGGACAACTTCAAGTTCAACACTTCGTACATGGGCATAGACACCATGATAGTATCCACTGCAATGTTGACGAATCCGTTGACGAAAGTTGAGGTGATGAAGTCGATACATTTTCCGGACTCCTCATTTTCCCATCCAATCCAGGCTAGATGGACAGGGATACAATGGAAGCTGTCAACAAGTATCCATGTGATCCCAATAGCAGAATTTAGCGCGATCATGGTATACATGATATATCGGAACACGGTAGACTGGAAAATTCGCAGCAAGAAAAGGCAGACGGAGATTTTTGCAAGGGACATAAGTGCTTTGTACACCAAGACAAACGCATAAAAGCGCTAACAGTAACCGGGTCAGCGTGTCCACTTCTCGAATACAAAATAGACGAACCTTATAGGCCTCTGTGATATTATTTTGTGGTACAATATCCCACATGTTTTTTCCGAAGCCATATTGAATCACTGAGAACGGTTAGAAGAGTGTCGACTATCCTCCCAGGCGATCTTACTCGATACGTTCAAAGCAAAAATCACGATAGCAAGTCCCTGTATATCAATTAGCAAAATGGCCGAACCAATATCCAGATGGGATTGGACTCACGTATGCCGCAATTAAAGTAAAATCATCAGCACCCCAACCGCCACCCAGACGCAGTGATTTGGCAGTCATTCTAATCGTGAAAAGGATGGTAGCAGCTATGAATGGGATAAGGGTACCGGCATCAACTCCAGAATACCGTTGCACGGTAGGAATGTCGCATTCGCGAGAATTGAGGTATTGCGCCGCTGTATGGTCTTAGATATTGAAGGAGTTGTGACGTGAAATAAAGGGAAAAGTACTCAATGACTCCCTTGTCGTGCAATTCGTCAGCCTGCAATTCGCAAGCTCCACTTGATACCCCTCGTCTGCACACAGACAGGATGTGTTGCTCATGGAGCATTGTGTGGCAACGACAGCAAGTACTTGTTGTTTGCAGTCAACCTAAGCATGCATTAAATTTATGTATATGCGAAAGGGACTTCCATTCATACAGCACATTGAGGAGCAGCTTGTTCCTTTAGAACCAATTGCGAAGCGGCAAGTGGTGATGCCAGACCCGTCGAGGTTAGAGCCAGTAACAGCAGCAAGCGCATTGTTGTTCTCAATGGAAAACGCTAAAGACAGGTCCAGCGGTCGGAGTAAACTGAAGACAGCGTAACAAACGGGACATACTATCCGGTCAATTCACGAACTTGTGGTGGACTGGACTTATTATATCTATCTGCTTTAGGGGATAAGGAGGCAACAGCCTTAATCCTCCCGAATAAAGTTTTTGGGCTCGAGTTGATTTCCTCATTTACCTTGGATCTCCGCCAGTAAACTTTTGAGGTCCCTGAGGGATCTGCATCATTATTGGAGTTAAGGATCCACCAGGTGAGAGAAATCGCCACTAAAGGGCGATGAAGCCTGATATCCAGCCTATCAGATCTACCGATGTAAAAAATAAATGACATAATCGACCGAAGTAGTTACATGCGTCTTCCGATCACATGGGAACTTTAGTCTTCAGAATACCCCCTAGCTGGGACCATGGGGCTTTGCAGGCCGGCGCAATCTATTATAGAGGCAGTCTTAGTGTTCCTGGCTGCTTGTAGAATAGCATGGATGATCTGTTGTCCCGGCTTCTTCCCGGGATTCTGGACTGCTTGCAGTGCCGACTTGCTGTCACTGAGGATAGTGGCAGATCTCACTCGCGTATGGGATGTTCTCCAGTGTCGGAGAGCGATCTTGCTGATGTTAACGGCGTACAGGATCCCAATCAGCTCGGCGGCGTGTACGGACCATCGATCCATGGGCCCCAACCTGCACTTGTATGCTGTCGATTGTTTCCAGTGAGTCATTCAGCAGCCATTTCTCGCACCATTGAGTGTCTAGGTACTCCACCACGAATACGTTAATCATTGATATTATCCATTGCACAAGCGAATCATCCCCGGCTGACGGATACCTCTCACTAAGTGGGCCAACATCCTTTGACGCCAGAATTCAAGCTTTCAGTCTTTGTGCTCTCATTTGACAATGCCTATCGACTTTACTTCCAACAACCATTATCTTCAGGTGAGAATCAGTCACGGTAACATTTATACTGAGCCGGGATTAGCCACTCATTCCCACGACACTCTGATTTCCAATGTCGGTGGTAGCATCGATGATGCCACTCAAATAGCCCTAGACCATGCTATGAGCAAGTTACAAAGATGTATAAACATAGTTCAGAGTGGAGCGTTTTGGAATATGCGAATTGTGGGAGTTGCGAAACGGCTCGGCAACCTTCTTCTGGACATCAAAAACCTCAACCCTGAACAATGGGGCTCTCTGGACAATGGGATTATATCCAAGGTCCTTTCACTCTTACATTGCTGCACCGTGGAATGCTACGAGTTCAGATTTTCATCGCTATCAATCTCGAAGCTATATGATGGACTTGACGTCTGCAAATTGGCTCTTCAATGTGTGCATAGAGCAGCTCTGATGTATGTTCTGGATTATCCATATGGTGCTTATGAATATTTTAGTCGCGTCGGTATTCTAGGGTTCCGCACGACAAGAGGGCGGCCTCTTCATAGCAACAGAAAGTCACGGAGGCCATCGAAGAAATGGGCAGCAAACGAGGCAAAAATTGGAACGAAAAATGAAGCAACAGGGGCCGGCGATACACCATTCTCAGACGGCCCTTGATCTGTTGAAGGTGAATCGCGAGCGTGAGGGCATGGGTATCGAAGCCGTTGAGTATCATGGAAGCATACGACGCTTTACCTTTCCTCTGTGGAAGACCTAAGAGTTTTGAATATGTTGTGATATCCTCGTTCACGCCTCAGGCATATCACGTTTAGGATTCATGCGCAAGTGCCGTCTAGGGTAGCAGTGGACCTTTCATCATTATTAACATTTGTGGACTCCACCGAGCCCTCGGTAAATATATCTTATCACTATAAATAGGTAGACGAGTGCTTGATACTAGGGTTCAATCTTAAACAATCTCGTTCAACAAGTAGTAAATAGCCAGCAAGGCACGTGGTCACATCGTACGTTTCAACACAATAAACTCAGTGAGATGTTCATGTTCTATGCTGTGTCTAGATATATACATGAATATCTATTTGCTATTTATATGACTGGAGGTAAAAAGCACAAGCCCAAGGAGAAGTTCACTTTTTCCAAGATTTAGCCTTGGATAATATTAAAGCCAAGTAAACATGATACCTGACTGAACTAGGCCTAGGAAGTATAGTTTCTCGGTTCCTTCTGGGGGCAGTGATGGGACGGTGCCTGTCCGGACACCCAATTAAAAGTGCGAAGGGGGTCAGCCACTGAGATAAAACCCGCTGCAGGACCTATCCATAGCTAACTACCGAGCACGGCGAATCACAAAATACTGACACTGGTTACGTTCGACTTGAAAGGAAATCCTCCTACTCGTTCATATCATACGATAGTGGATTGATACAGTATCTGCGGCCCTAGGAGTTTCAGAGCCCCCGGGGACCACAAGGCAGGCTATGGAGGACCTTGTAGGGGCAGCTGGACTAGACGCAACCCGACCATTCTAAAACTCACTGTCTACGCATTCTAGCCAAGAATGATTCGCTTTCAACGCCATTCATTTCTTTGCTTTGTTGGAAAGGTCCTTTCGCCATGCTGTGATTGTGGTGCATCAACATCTTATAAATTATGTTTGATGTATCTTTTGTTCTTGGCTATTTTGGTGCCGTCTGTGCATACGTACACTCATTTTATTATGGGGGTGTTCCTTATCCTCAACAATACAGATTGATTGAAATCAGTTTTCCCACTTCTGTCACAGTCTTTTCCGAAGCCTATTTCGGAACACGCTATTCTACAATCAATTAAGCGAATCTCTGAACAATGAAAGGTCATATTTATTGAGTTCCTCATGTAGATAGTTGCAAAGGGTATCCGTTATTGCCAGTGTTACCCTGTGATTGCCAGGAGCTCTGACGCGAAATCCTGTCCCCCAAGCATTGTTCCCACGATTTTTGTAAATTTTTTCCCAGAATGTGACCCAGATATCTTGAGATCGAGAAGATCTTCCTTCTTCCATTGTGGGGCAGGATGGGAAAAATCAGCTAGCCCACAACGGGGGCAGGTAAAATGCTTATGGAATAGAGAGGAAGAATAAATCGCTCTGCAATTGCCTCGACAGTGAAGGTTTTCTCGACTCTGGACAGACCAGAAGGAAATTTGGACGCGGTAAGCAATGTTTACCTTCACCTTCCTGCAACCCACTCCCTCTACCCGACAAAAGCCATTTACATCACTGGCCGCTCATTGGCAATAGCTAGATGAAAGGTTTTTTAATTCGTGCGATTAATAAAGTGTCAAACGCCATTGTAGCTTATTAACATGCTAAAAGTTGCCAGTGATTCCATAGTATATCAATTTGTGAAAGCAGCCGAACCCCCAAAAGGGCCTGAAATGGCATTGTTTCTGACCCGCACGATGCAGACATTTTTGGTGTTACCAACAACACCGGTGCATTTCATCCCTGAGGGCAGTTGAACCTTAACCTCATAGTCCATGGTGCTGGAGGTTGAAAATCCCGCGGCACCTGGAATGTTTTGAATAACTTCGGCTGGATTGAACGCTTTAGAGTCGGTACCCCCACTCGTTGCGTCGATGTCCGCCGACAAAGGACCTGCACCGTCTTGGTTTACCTTTATGTCGAAGAGTAAGCAAGGGGTAAGTAAAGTAGCACGTGGCCTGTGACGAACCTGATGATAAATCATCGTGATGACTCCCACGTCAGAAACGGAGGGCAATCCATTAACACAACCTTTACCAGCATAGTCCTCGATCCCTTTCTCTACAGCACCACTGGGAGTAATTGCGCCAGATGCGGTCCGTGGTAGAGCACCCGTTACGTCATCAACAGCTGATTGCGCACCTGTTTGGTTTCATGAGTGTCAAATTTTGTGAGTCAAGGAGGGCGGGTTTACCCTTAATAGCACCACCAAAAGGCGTTCTGTCTGCAATATCCTGAGCGCCTAGAAAATAGCTTAGTTGTTTTCGTGCGGACTTAAGAAACTTTAACGCTCATACTAACCATTGAGAATAGCACCGCCGGCATTAGTGACGACACTAGCCGCGTCGTTGATCAGTTGGCGAGCTATGAGAAACATTAGTCCCTGGAGTAGGATCTAAGATTGAAAGGATAATGAAGACCTTGAGGAAAATGGCGGATGTGAACCCGCGTGTCGGTATTGGGTGTCATGAAATCCACGATTACTCTCTTGGGGTCCACAGGACCAGAAATCAGAGTGCGGCCCAAAGCCGATGCCTTGATGCTTCCCATTTCCTGATCTCGCATCACTGCGGTGTCTTTCTGCCCGCCGCACGCAGCAGAGGGGCAGTCGCGTGGCGTTCCATCGACAACTGGAGTCAACTGTTAATCAATGTTGAAAATTCGAAGGCTCAATGATAACCCGTTACCTGTTAGTCCCGGCATCTCGACACCGTTTGCACCTTTGATACGGGTAATCAGGCCATGTGCAGCCGCCTGGGTGGCCAGCAATAGAAGAGATGAGAACTTAGTAAAAATCATAACTGATGAAAGAAAGGAGAGCCAGGAAACAGAATCAAAGATTTCCAGGGATACGGGGAAAACAATCGAATCCAAGAATCCAACTCAGCTATTTATATTAGTTTTAGAGCTCTTCTGTAGATGTGAGCCTTATTCTGAGGTCTCTGCGTGAAATACTAGCTTTGCCAAAACAATCAGAGCTTCAACCTGAAACTGGATGTCTTGGTACTACCAGCGGCACGCATGTAACGTGCAGTAATAGTAGGTCCTCTCTTAGTGGGGATAACTATGTTTCTAACCATCTCCTGAGTCTGGAAGAAGAAAGTCGGATCTAAGAATAATATTGAGTTTGCATGGCTTTGTTAGAGGGTGAGACTAGTAAGCCCACAAGGGTTTTGCTATCTCAAATACCAAGCGGAACCCCACCATCAAAAAGCCGAATTTTGAGATCAATTCCATCAGGCGGAAATGCTGATTCGCCAAGGAAATATATTTTCACGTGATAATCGGTCGGTTCAGCTTGATGGAACGGAACTGGCCACGTGTATATAAAACGGACTAGTTACGCGTCCTAATTTTTATAATTATCAGCGTCACATGTTGAAATATGAAATTCCAGGGGAATATGTCGGGTCTCAGGATACCTATACGCGCTAGTACTGAAGGAACCAAGCATAAGGCGACTGATTGATTGAACTAATAGACCACTGTTGAGAGGGTCTATATCTGTACTAGTCTTGGCATAATATAAAGGGGATCCCGAGTCGATCCGGTTTACCATCGGAACATAAATCGCGTTTAGATGACCGCTGAATCAGCTGGACTTACTGGTAAAGTACCACACCTCAGTTCTACACATGATCATCTCTTGATATGACTAAACCACCGATAATTTGGGGGGCAATTTTGAATAAAAGTGGTAAGTTTTCTCATGATTGACACCTAGAAGAGCGATGACAATGGCGCTGACGTTCGGCGATCGGCGTTGTAGGGCTGGTTAGCGAAGCACAGCAAAAGCTGATCATGAAACATGCCGATATCCGGATTTTTTTTTTAAAACACTATCTGCCACGGCGTATTGGTACCGATGTGCGGTCCTTGATGCGGGGCTTGGAGCCCGACTCTGCAATGATGCGTGCAGTCACTAGGATGGGGAGGTAGATCGACACCAGACGGCCTCGTGAGCTTACGGATGAGCAGAAGGCAGCGTGCAAGAAAACGCCGAACTACAGGTGGTTATCCAAAAACGCGACAAGTTCGCCGAAAAGCTTAAGCATGGCAACAAGAAGAGTACCAAAAAGCTCGATAGGCTCTACCAATTGAAAATAACGTCATAAACACGCGTAACCGGCTACTCTACGATCTTCGGAAGCGTGTGACGGAAGATTGTGAAAGCTAACAGGCTGTCGTTGACATCGAAAGGCGACTCGCCGGCAGTGCACTCTACCAAGAAAGTACCAAAGAGATACTGCGTACCGAGGAACATATGCTCCGCCAGCAAATCTTCTTACTGGAAAAATAGAAGACCAGGTCTGCAACGCTATATCTGGAAGCGGGGTGGGCGCGTTGAAACGAGGCCGTAGAGGCTGTCCGCATGTATTGCGATGTTCTCGAGGGTGGGCCCCCCCGAGGCAGACAGTATGCTAAACATCCGACTTCCGCGAGGAATGACACAACAGTGAACAGCGATGATGTTCTCCTTCTCACAGTCATCCAACTACCCTCTATGCTATCAGAGGAAGCGCCACGGGAAGCAGGAACTTCTACGGGAACCATTACCAAACCCTTGGAATGGTTCCAATGCTACGGATAAAAACATTTTCCTCGCCACAAGCACCTTCTACGTCATTTTAGAGAATCGCACCTGAATGACCGTCACTGCAAACACTGCAACATGGGTGTTGAACATGAAATGGGTCCGATGCGACATGCGTTTGATAAGCACGATCTTGGGACATAGCAGAAAACTGTTCTACTGGCGGTGTAACGCTTTACGGTTAACATGTTCCTAAAGGGACTGTTGTTAGCATTAAAACGTAGGTGACGCAGCATGGTCGCAATGTCTTTTTACAAATCCCGGGCGGTTTACGCTAGAGCATTAGCTGGAAGCTTTAGAAGAACAATTGAAGATAATGGACCAATATTTCTTCGCATTCGGCGCAGGGCCTAGCACGTGTATTGGAAGACATATCGTGATGATAGAGATGGCTAAGGTTATACCCGAAGTTCTACGCAACTTTGTGTTATCACTGTCTACTCCAGAGCAAGAGTGGGAAACGAGGAATATCTGGTTTGTGCAACAGGAAATACCAACATCATCTACCGGGGCGGCAATGTCCTCGCGTTAGATGAGAGGGGTTTACTGTGCGCTCTGGACCCGGACACCCTTGAGACAAGGGGCCCGGATCCATACGGTGGTCAGGTAGCTATGATGACCTTTGCGGCCGTCCCAGAGTCGATCCCCGCACGAATGAGCTGGTTACTTGTAGCTATTCTGCCAAGGGCCTAAGCACTCCGGGCATTTGCACCTACTAGATTGATCCCAATGGACGTGTCTCCAATAAACACTGGTTCAAGCAGGATAAGCCCGGGTGCCACACGATAGCTTAATCACGAAAAATGGGATCATCCTTTCCAACATGCCATTCGGCGTCAACACGGACGAGATGATGAAAGCTGGGGGCGACTACTGGAGACTCATATCTGACCGGCCCTCGGAATTCCTGGTCAGTCCACGCAATGAAAACGCTCCGAATCATCCGGACTGGAATCCTGGCGAGTTCAAGTATACCGCCCCTCCCGGTCTGATCATCCACAGCGGCAAGGCGTGGGAAGAATGTTGGGGGATTACTGTTTTACTCTGCAGAATCCATTCAGATCACTTAGAGATGCTTGGGGCAGGAGGTAAAGAGGTTTTATCCTGCTTCATCCTCTCAGAATTTTAGTCAACCCAATCACCAATCCAATTAACCAGAATGCTTCGATCGTCAAGCGAATGCTCAGTTAGAAACAAAGAAACCATCGTGAGGCTGGAAATAATTGGTTACTACATTGGTGGATAAGCGGGCCAACTGGTCTCTCTCAACTTACCACCCTCAATTTGACCTCGGGCCGCAGTCATCCCTCAGATTTATTGATTTCATCCCAGCGAAGGATTTCTTCATTAGCGAATGCCTGCTGCCTGGATAACAAGCCTCAAATAGACCATACATAGAGAAGGAATTAGAGGAACAAAAACACAGAGTCATGGATAGCTACGCCCTGGTTAAAAATGTGGCTGGGAAACCGAAAAGTATAATTTGTTAAACTAAAATGTTAAGGGCTCGTAATTACTGAATCGTAAAACAGACTTGCGATGGCGGCGAATGATTGAGGGGACTGGCTTCGAAGAAAGAATAGGAATACATAGGCGATTAAGTAATCGCGGGAGACTGGAGCGGCAGATTTGACAAATGCACAATTTGCTCAACCTGGGTTGGAAGTAAACAGGCGTTCGTATCTACTCATTTGACACAAATGCTCTCCGCTGGATCTTAAACACATCGACATAAGTCAAATTGTCAGGCCAGATGTAGTGGAGTGGGTATATGTAAAATAAAGATTTTCTTAGAAATAAATTGACTGGATTGTCTAGTCCACTCTCTCTCCCATGCAATTTATTTAGGGCATCACTAAAAGGACCCCCATATTGGACGTTTGGACCCTACCTACGCTCACTAAGCCTAATTAGGCTAGCGTCAGTAGTTGTATTTCCAATGCATTAATCGGTAAAAAATTCATCAATTCTTGGCAATGCTAATGCCTTGAGAATCGGCGCTCATGGATCTGTGGGGGACTTCTATTTACTATACATCCCCCTAATAAAATTAAGTACCTACTAGAGACCAATTTCCGAGCAAGGCAGTAGTCCTAAATAGGAAACCAGCTATTCTGCGTCCAATTCTTTTTAAAAACAGGATGGAATTTTTAACGTATTTTCTATTTAACAAGGTGTCTAATGCTTCCTAAGACTATTCGCAGCACTCTCCGACGCTTGCTAGCCGATCGGGGCCAGGAAGCCAGTTACTTGTTGCAAGGTATAGTAGTGACTTAATTTTACTAGGGGGATGCATAGTAAATAAAAGTACCACGGCTCCATGACCGCCGATTCTCGGGGCATTAGCATCGCCAAGAAATTGATGAATTTTACCGATTAATGCATTGGAAATACAATTACTGCCGCTAGCCTAATTAGGCTTAGTGAGCGTAGGTAGGGTCCAAACGTCCAATATGGGGGTCCTTTTAGTGATGCCCGGATAAATATATCCTGACCCCTCGCGAGTTGGATCCCAGACCACGGGTAGAAGTAGCTCCTTATTAGGCAGCTATAGGAGTAGGTAGGATGCAGGCAGCAACCTTGACTGCAAATAGCGGTATCTGTCCTCAGATAGTTCTATTTTGTTATCGCGCTTGTACTTCAATTCAGAGTTTCAACTTTGCGAGTTGATTATAAACAACTACCCACTAGACTGGATGCGGATCCGTAATTTGGCCTAGTGGCCAAATCAACTTTGTGGAGGGTCGTGGTAAATGAACACTACTGTTACTGCTGTATGCTTCCCGTGTTCAGCACTGGGCATAGATAGGTCGAAGTCCATCAAGATGTGGGGAACAAATTTAGCCATCTCTATAATTGCAATATGCTGCCAAGCCGATGACCCATAAAGCCGTTGACAGGCAAGATTATAAACGTGGAGGTCCCAGCCACCATCCTTTGGGCCCAATTATGCCTTGTTCTTCAACTTCTTTCCTCACGCCCCACATATTTCGTTAGACGTATTGGTCACCGATTGGAGTGCTAAATGGATGCGAGTGGAGTGTATGAAGCTATGCTTAAGATATCATGAGCTGAGCAACCTGTGTTGGCGGGCATTTTTCCAGTACGTTTCTCCATAACTGTATTTCTATATATAAACCATCTTGTTCGTGACCATTACTTTGCTGACGCCATCTGTAGACTTGGGGCTCAAAACATAATACCAATTTTACCCGTTCTTATCTTCCTCTCACCCTTGCGCCAACTACAGCAACCTCAGGTTGTGGTATACCACCTGGCATGCTTCCATGCGAAGTTGTTATTCGATCAAACTTTCCAAAAACCTTTCCCTGGCTTATCGGGTCATGCAGCTGGAACGCGAAACTTCTCGGCTAGCAAGGCAATATACGCTGCGCTAAATAGCCAAAAATGGAAGCGCAACCCAAGCGCCTAGAGAGGAGCCCCAACCAAAGTTCCCTAGTTCTGTATCATAAAAATTACTTCCGTTGAGGATGATCTGAGAGTCAAAATCTTTTTTCGAGATGGAACACCTGCGTGGCGTTATCTAACCAAAGATTATTTTCCCCCTCTCGTTTAGGGGATTATCCCCAGCTTCTATACTATAGGAAGAGGTGAACATGTGCAAAAATCATTAAGCTTTTGATATTTCTAAGTCGTCTTTGAAGTCTCAAGGTCTAAATTTGCTGACAGATGGACTTGTCACGCAACCAAGTTGATAATAACTCATGCTACCTGTGGGTACCTGTAAGGAATGAAATATAAGCTTGAAATCTCACTAAGCACAAATGAGATGGGAATGATGGAGACTGGACTTGTTTTCTCGTAATCATTTATCTTCGTCGAGTTTTGTGACCCTGATTAAAACCGTAAACCTAAAGGCTTCAAGAAGTTGGAGGATTTCTGCTTGCTGAATTAGAATATGCACATGAGCCTAAATCAGTCAGTACAAGAAAAACATGACAAATTGGCGTAGACAACATTGGTTGATATATATCCCACTGTGCAGCAGTCAAAATTTCTTTGCGTTCAACTCTTCTTTGACGAGAGATAAACGTAGGGATAGCTTCGCTCCGTCCCGCGCTTTTTAATTCTCGATTATCCAAAAGTCTGCAGTGCACCATGTTAAATCTGCTCAATACTCCGGCTGGTCTATAGTAGCTAGCACTACAAGTCCCGAGTTCTCCGCTAAGGTGGCCAACTTATATGAGGCATTTTCTAGGTGTCGTTGCTGATAGATTTTATTAGTTCGACCTTCGACCTGATCGGGTCGGGTGAAGTGGTGTGGATTACTTCGGGTACTGTGGGCAAGGTTTCGGGAGAGGTGGGATACGTTCAGTACATTCATTATATGTCGAGCTAACGCTTTCGGGTTATGCAAGGCTCTGCCAATGGCTACGGTACTTTATCTGCAAGAATCCATACTCCGAACTCGCTATGCAGCATAGGTTCTAAAGCCCACTAAAAGCTCTTGAGAAAAAAGCGCCACGGGCTTGACCGTGGAAGGAAAGCTATATATAACAAGGGCTTAACCTCCTTTGACTTATGCTCATTCTGGTGTTTGTGCATAACTGTGCTCTTACTCTTTCATTATACATACCTAATTTGGGATATTATTTCTCCCCCTTTATTATGTAACGGAGCTTCAGGATCTAACCTACACAAAAACAACTCAGCTTCGAGGTCTTGTTCCTGCCTTTTATCCTGATCGAAATTTGTCACATACTAAGGCCCGAGTATCGACTCTATATATCGCAAACGAAATCTGCGCTGCCCATCATGGCAGCCGAAATGGAGCTTAATCTCTCCGAAAAGATCGAGGCCACCGCCCCAAAAAAGATACCATTCTGGCGCTTGATCTCTGACCAGGGAGTCGTCACACAAGAGATCATTGATCACCCATATTCCGGCCCAGGAACCTACGAGGACCCATTCGCAGTAACATGGATCGTCAACGACCCGCGCAATCCAATGAACTTCAGCGAGGTGAAGAAATGGTCCTTCACCATTGTGGTTGCCGTTGCAACCTTGGCCGTCTCATTGGTCTCATCCGCCTACACTGGCGGTGTTAAAGAGATCATGCTGCAGTTCGATATCGGGAAAGAACTGGCTACTCTCGGTGTCTCGCTTTTCGTTCTTGGTTTTGCGGTAAGTTCCTGACTGCCCAGACGAGCTCTCGACTTTCCCTGAGCTTACGTAAATTGTTCTGCATGAATTCTGAACTTATATTTTTGCTTGGTTATAGACTGGACCATTACTTTGGGCTCCACTGAGCGAGCTGTTCGGCCGCCAGATCCTGTTCATCACTACCTACGCCGCCCTCACGGCTTTCAATGCTGGTGCCGCAGGTTCCCAAAATGCCTGGACCCTTATTGTTCTTCGATTCTTGGCAGGTTCCTTTGGATCGTCGCCTTTAACCAATGCCGGTGGTGTCATTGCGGACATGTTCCCCGCTAAGCAGAGAGGTGTTGCTATGACTTTATTTGCCGCCGCACCTTTTCTGGGCCCCGTCATTGGCCCTATCGCTGGTGGATTTATTGGCATGAGCAACGGCGGCTGGCAATGGGTCATGGGTTTCCTTGCCGTCTTCTCTGGTGCGATCTGGATCATTGGTTCCCTGTTAATCCCCGAAACCTATGCGCCTGTGCTCCTTCGTCGCCGCGCGGAAAGACTCTCAAAGCTGTCCGACAAGATCTATCGGAGTAAGATCAATATCGAGCAAGGCAAGATTTCCCTTAAGGAGTCCTTCAAAGTCTCCCTCTCTCGCCGTTGGATTCTCCTGTTCCGCGGGCCTATCGTTTTCCTTCTATCCCTATACATGGCTGTCTTGTACGGTACATTGTATATGATGTTTGGCGCTTTCCCTATCGTTTACCAGGAGCCCCGTGGTTGCAATCAGGGTTTAGGGGTCTCGCCTTCCTTGGCATTATGGTCGGGATGCTATCTAGCGTTTTATATTCTCTCTGGGATAACAAACGCTATATCGCGACTTCCGATAAGTATGATGGCTTTGCACCCCCCGAGGCACGCCTACCACCCTGCCTCGTCGCATCTATCGCAATCCCTGTCGGTTTGTTCTGGTTTTCATAGACGAACTCCCCCTCGATTCACTTTATGGTCGGCATCGCAGCTGGGGTACCATTCGGCTTCGGAATGGTCCTAGTATTCCTTACTATCATGAACTACCTTATGGACGCATACACTATCTTCGCCGCCTCTGTGCTAGCCGCTAACTCCGTCCTTCGCTCGTGCTTCGGTGCTGCATTCCCCCCTTTTCACAACCTACATGTATAAGAACCTAGGTATCCACTGGGCGTCATCAATCCCCGCATTCCTTGCTCTCGCATGCGTGCCCTTTCCATTCCTTTTCTACAAGTACGGCCCTACAATCCGCACCCGCTGCAAGTTTACGGCCCAGTCTGAGGCCTTCATGCGCAAGATCCAGGAGCAGGTTACTACCGAGCCGCGGGAAGACGAGGAAGTGGGTTACAATTGCACCAATGTCCCCGCGTTAGAGGACTCGGTATCCAGCGAGACTGAGAACGGTGTTGATGAGCTGCCCTCTGCGGAGCGTATTCGCAGCCGTGTTCATTCTGTCACTTCGGCTCGCACGGCCGGTTCATTGCATCGCTCCACCACCTATGAAGCAAACCCTTACGAGATTGACCGTGTCAATACCCGTGAATTATTTAAGCAATAGGGTCTGCTGAGGAGCTGAGGTGTGGGTTTAGGTGGGCATACGGGATGTGGTGCCCGGAAGAGTAAGTCTTGGTTTGGTTGGACGATAATAATAGGAAATTGCGCCAAAGCGCACATCAAAGTGGTCTCCAGTCGTCCCGCTGTTCTCAAAGTTTATGGTAATGTCTCGTCTACGAGTCGGGAATGTGTGCTAGCCTTGCCATTAGCCGCATTATTGTTCTTCCCAGTAATGCGATCCTTGATGCCGAATTCCAAGCATTTTGCGTTAGTGTTACAAAAGTACTCAGTTCAATATTTTCTCCATCTACCATCAAATCATGGGCTGAGCATCTCTTGCCGGGATATTGTCTATGTTTTACAGGCCTCACGAAAGATTATCCACTGTCCGTAGGCTAGTCTTACTGGTCAGTAAGCCCAATGACGTGAAGCTGTTGACGGAAACAGCGCCAACCTTCTCTGATATGGACTGTCTAGAACAACTGTTGCAGGTTTGTTTTACATAGTTACTGTTTTAGCTACCTAGACCGGCCATCAGTCCAACCGAGTAATGTAGGCTCCGCAGCATCTGGGCTCAGCCCTTTCCCGGCCCGCGTCACTAAACTATTCACAGAGCCAAAGTTGATCGGAGAATAGTCGTGAGGTGCACCTGATAGTATATATCTATTCCATAGCAATGCCTACACAGCGAGGAATGTACATAGGGATGCAATTTGGCAACTTTAAGACAAAATTAGATATAAAGGCTTGGATATCACGCCTGTAGTATTTTTTGCTATGTGCTATAGTGAACAGCCTTTATGATACTATCGTATCCGCTAGCGATCCGCTACGCCGCCAAATTCATGCACCAAACCGGTCTACTTGTCCAGTTTCAACATACTGAGCAAGAAGAATCTGATGATGAAGCTGAAGACCTGAACTTTGAGGTCATGGAGTAGAGTCCCGAAGACGCTGGGTACTCACCAATGCGTGCTGATACCGTCGAGGGTGGAGAGAACCGCGAAGAGCTATTCGGATACACGCTGCCTGACTCGGCATTGAACAACGATAATCAGCAATCAAGGCTGAAGTGAGGATGTCGGAGAAAGGGGTTTGATTTATCTGCAGCAGGAATTGGCTGGCATCTAGATAAGAAGATGCACATGAACTGTGAAAAAGGAGAGGACTTGGGGAGGTGGACGGTGCATCCACGCATCCATTTTGTATTGAATGCTGGCTGGCATTGGATTTCTCATTTGTACTGCGGGTTTTATGGGTTTTATGGGTTTGGCTTACATGTAATGGGCTGGTGTTTCCACTCTTTGAGAACCAGCCTCACTTTCTGTACTGGAGCATGATCAGGCGTACGAGACACGAGTTCTTGCTTCAAGTGGAAAGAAGCGCCTGAATAGCCATTACGATACTACTAGGCTCCAACAGGTTAATAGAACTTTGATTGATTGATTGATATAGTGAACATCCTCGTTTGCTAGTCCCTGTATTTGCGGTCCTAGAGGCTGCGTCACACAGGTCACGGATGGCAAGACAGGGGTCCGTGCTAGATTCAACAGACCACCTTTCAGTCGTTACCCAGGAAGTCATTCCGTCGATCTTAATTTCGGAGACATGCGAGGTGACCGGCGCAAATCTTCAGTATTGAGCTCGGACAGCATGTGGTCAATCATTAAGGTGCTCATCGTAGACACCGGCTGCTAGGCTCAACCTGCTTTGCATCGTGGGCCATGGCAATGTGGTCTTCATGTCGAGTGGAGCGAATCGGATGACATCCGCGTTGATATTCCGCGTAGGGTGCCATGACGGAAATTTTGGAAGAGCGGTGTCTATATCCATAGAGGTCCAGGCCTTTCTGCTCGATTCGTGCGTACCATGATATGGATTATGAGAGGAAAAACAAATACATAGTGTTTTTCTAATATAAAAAAGACCGCAAAAGCATCCAGGTAAGCTGGTACTGGCCTTCTCCCCCAAATATTACCCTCTCCTCCTTTTCGTACACTGTTATTTCTCCTTAGCGACCTCGGCCATAGCACTTACATTCAATGACTAAGCCACAGAGCCTATTATGGTTAGGCTCTAAGATGTCGATGTATCTATTCCTGCTCTATAAGAATCCCGACATCGCTCGTTTTACAGCTAGCTTCATCGTTTTTTGTTAGAATGCAGACATCCCATCCCAGCCGCAGGTTTTCCTGATCCAGCGTAGATACCAGAGCTCCTAGGGTGGGAGCTGGGAGGTACCTTGGGGAGGACATGAATCTAGCAAAGATGTCTCCATAATACAAACTGCACTAAAATTCTTCGTAGGTCTATTAAGATGCCTAGCTTCAATCTAAAGGACTGCTTAGACTCGCTGCATACTTACTTTGATTTCCCGGGCCTCTATCACCCCTTTATTCCCGAGAAACCATTTTAACAAGACTATAAAGCAGTTCGATATAGTCCGGCCCTTCTCTTAGCTATTGCATGCCGCGGTATACCTTTCACAGCGGCAATAGACACGTGGGAAAACAGCAGCTCCTTGCCGTCTCAATGCACCTAGATGATCTTGAAGCGATAGCCCTTATTATCGATTACAAATACGACAGCATAAATACAGGCTTGAATCGATGCTGGGAGCCGTTAATGACCTATGATGCTCTTATCTTGATGACCCTACAGTCTCGCAATAGAGGACCAATGAGCTACGATCCTTTCTACAACACTGGCGCATACCGACAAGTGCTTTACAATTCTATACCGGCATATATATAGTCAGGATACTTTTGAGTGTCTTGATTGCAAGAGTATCTCTCTCATCCTAAACAATGCCTTAGAATAGCAGGGGACCTTTCGGGATACTAGGCTGAAGGCTACATTGATGCGATTCTAAGCTTGGCTATCATTGCGCGGTGAATCAATTAGAAGTTATGCAATGCCATAGAGGCAAGGATATCGAGTATAGGGATGCTAAAATGCTCTACGAGCAGCTTTCCCACTAGCGCACTAGCACTTTGCCCTCGGATTTACGGCGACTAGTGGACAGAGAGGCTAAGTTCCTAGCGGAACACGGCGCCCTTAGGCAGTCTACTCCTATACCTACTAGTAGGCAGATTTCTTCGCCGTGCAATGTCGTAGGCTCTTAAAATCAATTGCTATTTACAATTCGACGATTATATCGCCCTATATGACTTAAAGGACAGAGCTTCAATTCGCGCTAAGGCGATGGCTCACTATGTGGGGTACGAGAGTCATAGGGTTGCGTTCTAAGCAGTCGATATAGCCAATATAATTAGGCAGCGTCGTTCGGGGAATCAGGACGCCGAAGACGCCGAACAAAGGCCATTGATTGACATTCCACCATCTATACTACGGGATATCTACGCTAGTGCATATGATTAGCTTTGTTTACACGATAAAGACACCTCAAAGCTACCGACTTCGAATACGTTAGCAAATCTTAAACTCGAAACCCCAGTCCATACTTCGGGGGAAGAGACTAAGAGACGAAGGGCAGATCTCGCCGAAATAGGAAAGACGCTTCGGGATTCCGTGGCCGTAGCTTCATCCCATAGAGGTACGGAGAAGATACTTAAGCGACTGGATGGTTAACTAGCTGTTTTCTAGGAAGAATAGGCCAGTTGATAAGCTAATGCTCATAGCTTAATAAACTGGTTGACCCATTGTACATTAACTATTACCGTAGTACCGGAAGCTGCCGAAGAATGAAGCAGGGGCCAGGCGCCTGTTACAGCTCTCTAACATAGTTTAGGTATAGAATCCATCCGTGAGAGAAGAATACTTTCTAGCCAACCCATATGTCGAGAGGCTGATTTCGTGAGTCTTTAACACGAGCAGAAGAAATCAAATTGTTAGAAATCTTCGTTGTTCACGAAGCAATTTTGCCCCCATATCATGCAAAGATTTCGCTAGACTTGGTGATAAAGGCTTATGAACCCAATTACGGTGGTATTGCTTCGTTAGACAGAATTAACTTCCAACTAATTGGCACTAATCGCCCCTAGGCGATGACTAAATAGAAGGAGAATCCTCGCAGCTTGTAGTTTTCTTCACTAAAATTTGCGGGCTTCACTGAAATGCTATATGCGTAATATTGCTAATATTGTTGTAAGCATACTTAAAGGTCCTTTTCACATCATATTTCTGAAACCTCATTTCATTCTTCATTCGGATCAAATCAACCAAAACACGACATGGCGATACTGCAGACAGCTATGGATATCAGCTCAGTAAAACAACTATCGATCTTGATGGCCACCTAAGCTGCAGGAATCCTCCGGACTTTGAAACGTACTCAATCCACAACAAAAACAAAGCTAAACTCGGGTGGAGCTGCCTGTAGTCTTTTCTTCAACGTGCTGGACTATGGTGTGTCTCTCCTCAGCCATCCTCTCCTTCTCCGAAATGAATGCATCCCGCTCTTGGGCGTCCTGATTGCCATAAAGTCCAATCTTATACCAAGGAAGCTGAAACAGAAGATCCATGCTCTCCAGTGTCCGTCCAGCTGTCTCCGGTACGCTGAACCATACCCAGAGACCACCAATGATAGTGACTGCCCCGAAAAACCAGAAAGTGCCTTTAGGCGTGAGACCACCATTGGTAGTTGACAGCAGCATGTTTGGGAGTGCTCGTGAACTACCGTACTGATTGGCAAAGTGCAATGTCATAGACAGCGATGTTGACAAGGCACGGATGCGCAGCGGAAATAGCTCAGCCGTGAGCAAGTATTGCATCGAGTTCCAACCGAGCGCCCAGCCAAAACCGGATATGAAAATCATGGCAATAGCACCGCGACTGACGCCTTTCTTTGACTCTGGCAGAACAAAGTTTTTGACTATGCCCATTTCGGGTACATCAGTAAGGAAAGCGGCAATATAGATCATCGAGATGGCTTGCAGCGTGATGCCGATGAGAAGTGCGCGCTTGCGACCGATGACATCAACAAGGAATAGAGCACAGATGATCGCTGCTGCCAGCTTGATAATACCAAAAATGGCCGTAACTAGCAGCGACTCATTGGAACCAGTAATGCCAAGCAGTTTAAACAGATCAGGGGCGTAGAGGGTGATGGATCCAGCGCCGGACCACTGAGACAGAATCTGAGCCATGCAAGCGATGTAGAGTCGATACAAGTTACTTGGGTCCAGGAATATCTCCTTGAGAATACCAAGCCAGCCAGCTCCCATTGTTGCCTCCTTTTCAGTCTGCAGTGCGCTCTGAATAGTCGAGATCTCATAGACCACATATTCGTGATCAATCGGAAGACCCCGCAAGCGGGCAAGAGTCTTGCATGCCACCTCATCGTTACCGTCCTTGATAAGATAGCGAGGTGATTCATACTGGAAGAATGACATGATAAAGATGATGCCCGCGAACATGATGTGGAGACTAGTAGGTACCTCCTAAAACTAGGTTAGTCTAGTTGCTCAATTTGAGTAGAATGTTTTAACCAGGCAAACCTGAGTCCTTACCCATCGTTTGTGAGTCGAATCGCCCAGATTGACCTGACAGCCGTAATTGGCAAAATAGGCAAGCACGATTCCCAGGTACACAAAACCGGTGAAGACGCAAGTACAAAGACCTCGAATGGATGCGGGAGCCTGGAGTAGGAGGTAGTTAGCACGGCAGGGGTGACACTGCGTTGGGAGTCCACCAGCTTACAATTTCAGCGAGGTAGACAGGTGCAACAACGACAGTCTGTCCCACACCCAGACCAGCAATAAATCGGCCGGAATAGATGACACCTAAGTTTCCATTTGCTCCCATAAACATGGCAATACCCACAATCCACAGAACGCAGAGCTGACGGGTTGCCCAGAGACGACCAATGCGATCACAAACTAAGAATGCGCTGTAATAGGAACAGGTGACAAGTGGTTAGTCTCTTGGACAGAGCATTTGTCATTATCATGAAATGGCAAGGGAGCATACAAAAGAGCACCGCCAACAGAGCCAATCTGGACCATAGCAGACACATTGGCTTTGATATTTGTCTGTTCCACCAGGCTGTATGAGCTGTAATGGATGGTCTTCTGGAAATCCTTTGAATTGAAGGCGCCTGAGATCAAGCCCTCGTCAACGCCACGGGCTGCGCCCATGAGGCCGAAGGATACTACGGCAAACCACAGTCTCCAGTTGAAGACCTCTCGTGGCTCGGGTAGATTCTTCAACCTGAAGATATTGACTGGTTTCTTTGAGCCGCCCGCCATAGTGAAACCTTTGTGTGCAGTTTTAGGCGAATCGAGGACAACGGAAAATGAGAGCCATTGTCCGGGAGTTTTGCGGGGAAGCTCTTATAGTAAGCAAACACTGCCATCAGATAGTATCCTATGTCGCAGGAAGGGGATATGTGCGGGGATCCGTGGCTCCAACGATGAAGGCTCTTTCAACCTCCGAGTGGCAAAGGTTACGGTTTTGCGGAACGTCGCGACATCAAAAAACATTCCTCCGATTAACGGAATCTGGCCTGCTGGAAGTGGTTATGAGAGAGAGACAGTTAAGGAGGTTTGAGTCCTTGGAAAATATTTAGTTCGGCTTTTGACTCGAACCAGCGCCCAACGTACTGCCATGTGGTCGTCGACTGGCTGCTACAATCCAACGTTTGGGTAACTTTCAGCCTACTTTACCTAGCGTGTGACAAAATACTTCCAGATGCAGCCAGACAACTTCGACGCACCGACGAGACGTCTGGTTGGTCAGAGCCACGCGTGTGTTCGAATCCCGTCTGCCAAAGAATCAAAGAACTGTTCTTCCCCCGCTCTGTAGTGCGCCACCACGGTCAGGGAGAGGTACATTCAAACAAATGCTCAAGGGGATGGCCCATGGTCCTCATTCATTGCTTCCTTCTCACGAAAACCCATGCCAAAGCTCTTGAGTGTTCGGCACCGCCTGTATCCTGCTGAAGAATGTCTCCATGGCGTGTGTCAAGTTAATATATATATATTTCTTTGATATTCGATTTCTTTTTATCGGGAAATCGTGCAGGAATGTTAACAGACCATTCATCACTGCCTAGTCGTAGCGCTGCAAAACGAAGGCGGTTACAGCGACTAAACTGATTACAATATTATGGCGGTTGCCTCTGAGGTCTAAAAGTAGACCATCCTGCCTTTCTCTGAGTGTCAAGTCCGCCGCAGCAGAATCACGAAGAGAGCAATGGAAGCTGAAATAACGAGAAATTGAAATAACAGAGGGCCGGGCGTTTGCTCCTGAGAATAAAATGGATGACCAGAGGACTATACCGGCCGCGTTAGATCTCCCACAACTTTTGTCGTCGAGAGTTATTTGCCATGCGACCCCGGATTTCTCTCCACATGACGCTCGCCGCTTCCCCGTGTGGTTGCTTCCTGGTGAACTTTGTTGGTCGGCTTGGACAAGCTTTTCGTAGGTTTTTGGGGCAAAAGAGAGCAGAAAGAGTATCCAGGCCGACAGGATTCCGTACTGAGCCCCTGGGACTGGACAACGAGACGCGCGATGTGAGTGGATGCAGTCGCCGACGGCATCGGCCACTGTCCGGAAGCGTGACTCTGCCATGCAGAGCTATTTTTTGGTTGGGTCGAGTATCTCCGTCCGCAAGATGTTCACTCGAAGCTTGGGTTGGGGGCTTTGGCTGGGGTATCGACCCCCTTGCATCGAAACCACGGGGTGGCTCCGAATCTCGGTCCTGGTCCACCTCCTGCGGATTCCGAAGTACAGCATACCTAACCCCGCTTAGTCCTCCGGATGAAGCGGTACAAGGCGTTTCATTGGAGCGCCTCCCTGAGAAGGCATGCTTGTCCATGGATTGTCCTGCTCCCCACAAAGCTTAACTTTGCCATGTAACATCACGTTTACTTCGGGACTTCTTTCGAAGATATATACAGGCGGAGCAATGGCAATTTATAGCAGAGCACAACAGAACACTGCCAAGTGTATGACTGTCCAGGAAGGGTTACTTTGCAGGACACATAAATGAGCACACACACATGCGCGGCCGCAACAGCAATTTGCTATGGCGAATTTTACCGCTATGTCGTGTTAATATTACACGAATACATTAACCAGAGCAGCTTCGGTAGCCTAGGTGTCCATTAGGAACCCCGTACAATTAGCTGGAATTGACTTTTGTGGCGGGATTTGTCTTTCATCGCCAGGCACTTCTATCTTCGTACCTTCCAGGCTCGGAGGTAGATACCAAGCCTCAGGCGCCGATTTAAGATGGAATGGCTAAGACTACGGACAATGAAGTCGATAATCTGGCGATTCTCGGCACTTTCTTGATTCCAGGTTGATTGTTTCCCCTCACCTGAACCCCTACGGTGCATCTGATCATTACCCCTTTAAGTGGGTTGGCTGTTCAACCGTCTAGTTTTATCCGCGTTTGTCCGCATGTTCTGCCCTCCTCAACGCACGGTTGGCCACGACAGGCCTTAGCTGAGATCCGGGGATACGGTCTGGGGATGAGGAGGGGGCACAATCATTGGACTGAGAGGAGCAAGCGGAGGTACAATGGGCAAGATAAGCTTCACCCAACCCCACAATCGGTGATTTCCGTGCTCATACACTGTACGGGAGCCGAGAAGATGGAAAATGGGAGGTAGGGAGAGCACCAGTATGGTCCGGGATAAGGCCATCCAGGCAGGATAACCAGGTATATAAGAGAGGACGGGAGAAAACCAAAGTAATGCGACAAGTCTTTGGTATATTCTTATCAGCACCCTAACCTTTGTCCATCTCCCTTGAAATTGTCAAATATACCTCTACCCTTGCTTTCAACATGATGTTGGATTATCGCCGGACCAAGAACCTCCTGCTTACCTTGGCCTTTGCGGGGCCTAGCGGTGTGCTCGCCGACAGCTACAAGCTGGCGTATAGTGTCCCGTTCGCACCCAAGAACACCACCAGCGTGGACCAGAGCATAGTATACAATGGCACCTACTACCTCTCGGACCGCGTCAATGGTGGGGTTCATGTGGTTAACTTGGCCGGCGAGAAGCAAACGCATCTTGTATCCGGATTCGCGGGTCTATTCACGGCGAACGGCACCAACGAATATGATATCTCGGGGCCGAATGGGTTGGTTGTCCTGCCGAACCGCAACGAGTTGTATGTCGGTGACGGCGCCGGCACAGTCCGCGTCGTCGATCTGTTCACAAACGAAATCACGGCCAATATCTCGATAGGCGTCAGTACGCGTGCCGACGAGATGGCCTACGATTCGAAGACTGGCATCGTGGTCGTGACGTTGCCCAACGAGAAACCCCCGCAGGTCGCAGTCATCTCGGCCAAAGATCGCACCGTGACAGGGAAAGTGACCTTCCATAATGCGTCAGAGCTGGAGCAGCCTGCCTTCAATGAGTTGTCCCGCAAGTTTTACGTCTCAGTGCCCAGCACCGGTACCAATCCTGGCGGCGAGATCGCAGGGTTGGACGTTTCGACCTTCCAGGTCACCGACATTCTCCCGCTCAGTGAATGCGTTCCCGCCGGCATCGTCTTTGGAGCGGACCAGAATCTTTTCATCTCCTGCAGCCAGACACAGATTGAAACGTACGACGTTGCATTCAGTCAAGTGATGGATGTCTCGACGGGAAAGATCGTGGCCAAGATCTCCGGGGTTGCCGGCAGTGACCAGGTCGCCTACGACCCCAATTCCAAGCTGTACTTTGCCTCCGCGTACCAGAACCAGGTCGGCGGGAAGAAGGGGGGAGCACCAATGCCCGAGCTCGCCGTCATTAACGCGACTAGCAACACCATAATGCAGACCTGGCCCACAGACAATAAGCTCGCACACTCTGTGGCCGTGGACGCCAAGACGAACCTGGTCGTGGTGCCGCTCGTGAAATCCGGCATCACTGTCTACAACCTGACGACGGCTAGCTCTAGCTCTAAGCCTTTGAGCTCCTCTGGCACCGCTAGCACCACGTCATCGACAGCTGCTGTGCACACTACCAACGCCGCTAATCACTGGGTCCCTTCTGCGAGCTTAGTGGTTGGTGTCCTGGCACTGGCCGTTCCTTTTATTGGATATTAGGGAACGATTTGACCTTGTGGAAACGCTTCTTGGGTCCAGTTGAGTGGAAGTAGCTCCACGGTGCTCTCAAGGTCCCTCCCTGTGGTAGATTTTAGATAGTTTCCCTTTCCCAATTTTCAACAATCTTACGCGTTTGCAAAAGCACTCTTTCTTTTTTGACCTGGCTGCTAAATACACACCATAGCATTGCTGCATCGTTACTTAGGGCAGAGCCTCTACCAGTGGTATCGTGGTAGGCATAGCGAGATAACTAGAATATAGCCTAGGATTTGGTCGCTTAAGGCCTTGTAAGTTTTAAGTTGAGTCCCGATTTCCGGCACGACATTTACGATTGGAAAGGAGATCTTTAAACCCAAGAAAACACAAGCTCTAGGTGGGTGTTAGGTATATCTTGATTCTGACTATATTTATGTCTAAGGGGTTGAGGTCTTCTCTACTAAAACAGCATTTCGTGTGTCGAGGGAAATTATGGCGTTTTATACGAGAAGGAAGTGCTACTCTGTGGTATGTAAACTATGGAATACACAAAAATGGTTGTTTCCGTAACATCCTATAACATGGCTGCCCGTTATAAATGGTTCCTTGTTAGTTATTGTTAAGATCCAATCTCTGATACAACACGATCTCGATGCTTTCCTAATTCTAGCCTTTTCTCATGGCGCCTACAGATAAAGTCACGTATGCAAATACATGGTTGGTCTAACATGGATTTGTCGAGCGGCCTTGGATGTTGAGACGGCGTTGGAAAGAATTCCGCGGATTCATGGAACGTTCAATTGCTCCGTTTGAGGGGTTGGGGACCGAGAAGCTAATTTTGCGGGGGCCCCCGGACCCATAGACTTTTGGCAACGGCTGGTCCGAAGGTTTGGACGGCCGACGCCTAGAACCGCATGAGATTCCTATGCCGTGGTTGGACGGCTACGGGGAAATATCGGAGCAATTGTCGGTCCAAAACCGACCAAGGTTTCGTGGCGCCAAATCGCTCTCAAGACTTCTCTGCTAATTTCAGCAAGACCTATCTCTTTGGTATAAGAAGTATTTTATTTTACCCAATTCTTAACAAGTCAAAGCATTTATATCTGTTACGGAATTGTGGATATGGACCTTTGATATTCTCTGTCACCCTCAGCGACGTCGCCGCTTCCTGCTCTACCAGGCTTTACGGTTAGTGCGGAGATGAGTCAAGCTTCGGACGGGATCTACAGAGGTATTGTGGAACCATGGCTGTAAGTCAAAGCGTTTTGAAGCACGGCGTGTGTATCGACTTTCTCGATGCTTGGAACCTCTCATTCCCATTATTGCCGGGTTTTCCGGGTTTCGGCTGGTCCAAACATCGCAACGGAGAGAAATCGTGTTGGTGGGGCCGAAATTCTAGGAAAGCCCTCGTACTATATGCTAGCAATTTACCAGACTTCTGAACCGTTCACCTAATCTAGTGGACTTCCAATGAGAAGCATGAGACAGTTGGTTATTATTACAGACTCTCGCGATCAAGGACCGGTTAGTATTAGTAGTTCCGGAATCTCTAGAGCTTAGGGCTTAGCTAACATGGTTTTTGAGCGCCACTTGTTATACCTATACACACCACTTTGCACGCCACAGTACCTAGAACGATATTCGCCATTTAAAAAGCTGGCTCGTTCCCCTAGTTAATCCAAAATGATCTCAAAAGGTTTTATTATGACGTGACCTCCTCAGCCCTTCCTGTCCGTCAAACAGCCTCTATAAGCACGACATAAAATGATCCGTGAAGATGCTCACCAACCACCAGATAGTTATCGCAGTCCTGATTTGTACTTTCGGAGTCGCGACTTTTCTTATCATGGGCCTGCGGCTGATAATGCGCAAACTGAGGAAGCAACAGCTGGTTCTAAGCGACTATTTTACAGTGGTGGCTATTTTATGCTTGGTGGCACGATCAGTATTTGCTATCGTTGTGGGCCTATGGGGCAATAACAACAATATGAAACCCGGTCATCCTTTCACGACGACAGAAATTTATCAGCGCGTAGTGGGGAGCAAGCTAACCCTTGCGGATAGAATGGTATATAACACGTAGTAAGGACACACTCCTCTCCTGTTCACCGGGGCCATGTTGACAGATTTTACAGTTTATGGATCCAGAAGTCGATTGTCCTGCTTTTGTACAACCAGATATTTTCCTGTCTGCCTTTCGCAGCTCTCGTTATCAAGACCTACTGGGTTACCCTTCTAGCTACCTACCTCACGGTGCAGGGAGCTAGCTTTGTCGACTGTCGTCCTATCCGGCTCTACTGGCAAGTTGTGCCGGACCCTGGTGAGTGGATTCAGTGTTCTATCAATAAACAGCGCATATTAGCATCTAACAGTTGTAAGTATAGGACATTGTACAAGTGCTACTATCCAACTATCCACATTTGTAGCCCTCAACATGGCCACAGACCTAATGCTTTTGATTTTTCCGATGCCTGCAATCTTCTCCCTTAAGACCTATTCCTTGAGACGGTATGTTTCCCTCCGCCTTGACGTGAGAAGTAGGAGTCGTCAATCCTAACTCCAATAGTCGACTTCAGTTATTCGCTCTCTTCTCCCTTGGAATTCTCCTGCTTGTTGTTGCTATCTTACGTCTCCCCGTATACAGCAATGGCACCTCACAAGTTCGTCGGTATACCTGGGGTTCTGTCGAGCAATTCGGCGCAGCCCTCGTGGCTAACCTACCTACCCTATATTCTCTTCGCAGGGGCAAGTGCCCCGACCAAAATATTAACACAAATGTGTCGACCAGTCGCTCACAGCGCATGATGTCGCTGCCACATAGTTGCGCAACAGAACAGGAGCTAGTCGATTGTCCGCATTGTGTTGCGGAATCCCGGAATGATAGTGTTGCAGAATATGGTGAGATAGTGCATGAAGCCTCTATTTAATATAAGCGGATGCGATGGTGGCTTGACAAAGCGTGCGGATTAGGGATTCCCGGCAGGCACATTTACACCGAAGCACTCATCAACTGAAGGCAGCCGCGGTTGTGAAGAATTGCAGTCGCTATCCACCGCAGCAGCAGCGCGCAGCCTGTTGAGTCGCAGCGGAGGTAACAACCGTCAATCAACTATGGGAAGCGGGTGGACACGAGCAGGACAGGACAAAAACAGACTTCTCGAAAAGACGGGTAATCTACACGACCCTACTGCATGATTGCATGCATCCGCGGCAATTAATGGACGGAGGGTCTGCTGGGTTGACTTCGAACTTTCCAGCCAAGAAGCTGGAAGATCAACCGGCTGGAGCCATAGCAAACAGGTCAATTTTGGACCTGTATATCAAATTAGCCGAACAGGTCCCAGGCGACCAGTTCACAGCAGCTGAAATCCAAAGTTACCTCCTAGATTTCAAGGATGACCGGATATGGCTGTACAGGAGGCTACTGAGTGTGTGTGTGAAGGACAAGACGACAATTGATCTGCGTGGTAGCTTCTGAAAACGCGCAATTCATTCTGCATTTCCAGCAATGAAAGGATCAGTAAGACAAGAAGACCCACGACACTAGGCTTTGGCTTCAGAAAAGGAACTGAGAATACTAGTATCATCGGAGGTTTAGGGATTTCACTGGGGACCCCTGAAAAGGAACTACATTTGGCCAAATCGTTAGATATGGAGCATCGTGCAAGTCAAGTTCATACATACAGCATCGTCGGTCAAGGTGACTGTATCAGGAATTAGCCAGCGATCGCCAACTAGGAGTCGAGCAAATACCCGTCTCTTTCTGCGTTTCGGGCCGAAGAGATCTTCTTCCACGGCCCATATCTTACCCTTGCGAGGTTTTCAGGGGCAGATTTTTCCACTAGCGTAGGAATAGAATTGTCATGATGTCTTCTTGGGCTCTGAACTTCACCTTTCTTTGTGCCCACCAAGCAGTGAGCTCAAAGTGTGTTCTACGCTATTATCCTAGATTTCTCTGTAGGCGTTACACAAATAAACTACTCCAAACCTTTGGCGCTAAAATGGTGGTAAGACTCCCTAGGCAGGCCATAGTTGGCTTGCACGTCAGCTTCAAACTTTTTCCTGCCTCTCGAAACCAAATTACAAAGGTTTAGGTAAGATATAGACCAAGATGGCCTACTTTAGACGTTCAACGGGCACGGTCGCTAGCCTGACGCCTGTAATCGCCCGGCCTGGCGCACGTGCGATCAATTGCATCGTATAAGCATATGATTATGGTCAATCGCACAGATAGAAGTACCGGCCGATCTAATGGTACGATCCGGACCACTCCCTGGGCGATCAAGCGATTTCCGCAATGCTGCAGTATGACGCGCTGGATAAAGAATCATTCCCTGAGTATATCCTTTACATTTACCCAGGATGGAAAATACGAGAATCCCCAGCGGTCTAGGATTCACCATAGATGGTACATAAGACATTCCCTGGAACCTCAGACGGACACATGCATGGGAGGGTAAGCGCGACGGTTTATATTGACCTGAAATTGAGTAAGGGGCAACATTTGTTTCTTACAACATGCAAAATACACCGTTCAACTATCCTCTGCCCATTATCCGCTAGGCAGGAAACGGTTTAAACCGGCAACTTTTGGAGCCCACAAACGCGCCTGGACACGAAGACTAACTTGGTATAATAATATATAGATCAGAATACTTTCCCGTTAGCGCTTAGGCCCTGTAATATAAGGGAAATAGATCGGTGCAATTATTTACGGGAGTTGATTACCCCCATCAAAACTAACCGGTTACTATCTTCATTAATACGTCTAGAAATATAAAATTCTAGATATAAGTGGGCAGTCCTCTAACCAATCGTTTAAGAAGATTTCATTCCTTGACCATATAATCCATAATATTAGCAGCAATACTTACTCTGTCCATGATCACCACCGCAGCGGCTATGCCAAGCCCCTTTCCCAATGTCTACCGTAAGCGTAGTCAATTCAATAATCCGTTCTTGTGGATTTGCTGGCGAGCTTTAGATGCTCACTGCTCCACTTCAACTAATCGCCTAGGAAAAGCTCAACTACACTAGCGGTTTTAGCATCACGCAATTCACTCATTGGGTTCTAGCCCGGAATATATCAAACGCACTGGTTTCCCAAAATTTTCGACTCAACCGTACATTCGTACAGCAGGAGCAGATAGACATATCTGTCACTAATAACTTCGCCTCTTATTACTCCGACAAAGACCAACTATCTTACGAAAGTTCGTCCAATAGCAACTTACGCAGCGAACGGAGCCACCATATGCCATAACACCACCGGTTTACCTGTCACCGGTTATGGAACAACCCAGGATTGCCCATAAACTGAGAATATCATCTAATAAGCAGCATCATTATTTTGACATTCTCATCCAAGGAGATGCACCTCTGAATCCCCCTACGCATCCTAATTTGAGAAATCACAGAAAGGTCAAAACGGACCCTGGCATGATCACGGGGTACAATACCCAAAAGGCCAGAGCACTCATAATCCCCGATTCCCTACAATATTCTGGACAAACAGTCTTGGATCAAGTGACTTTTCCGGCATGAAAGGACGGATGCAAGATAGAGGAATGGCGTTCCGTAGGGCAGGTTTCCATAGTGCTTCCTATTCAACCACTCTGCGAGATGATATTACGTATCTAACCACGTGTTCTTCTTAAGTGCCCTAGCGTTGATTTAACCCGTGGAATAAAGCACGGACACTCTTCTACAGGGGCACCTACAGGATGGATGGCATCGATTATAAAGTTGCTTTGTCATCGGGCATCCATCCCGATGTCCCGATGTCAATGGCGGGCACCCAGCTCAGCGGCAACAGTGCAGCGTTCCAAGGTTTAGCCGCCCAGGTAAAAAATTAGTAAGCCAGTGAAAATATAGCTCTAACTACTGTCTAGGGATTTTATTTGTAGCTAGTTACATAATCGAATCAAATTGTTATGCACTTTGTATTCGATGCACTCAGATGCGACACCTGGAATATTGCATTTGCGAACGTCTCGGGCATCTGGTACGGAATATTCTCCCCCACATTGGGTAGTCTGTGATGACAACGGGGTCCCGTAAAGAATTTCGCTGCTGCTGAAGCATTTGCTGGTTTCAGAACCACACTGTTTTCCGGATCTAAGGTCACTGAAGGGACCTTGATCGGTGGCTGGCTATCGAGCTTGTTCGCAAGGTCGGCGTAGGCAGGGTCTCCTGGAGCATAGAGGAGTCGGTTCCGGTAAAAGTTAATAGTGATATCAACAAAGTCTGGATTAAAAAGTGCCGTAGTGGTGAGATCGAGGTACTCCTCGGTGAAATTCCATCCGATCGAATTCTTTTCCCAGAGAGTTCGCGTCCAATCTTTAGGCCGTTCGGTCAGACCCGCGGCACCTCGAGGCGTAAGAAAGGTGTAGTAATACCAACGCTCAGCCTCAGCATCAGGATCTGTGGGGATCCAAGCAGTCGTGCGATTTTGGATAAGATAGCTGTTGGCAGCCACCATACGAGTACAACGCTCCGGCCACAAAGCAGCCGCCACGTTCACGGCAACACTACCCCAGTCATACCCGGCACAGATTGCTTTGTCGATGTGGAGTACGTCCATCAATGCGATGATGTCATATCCTAGTGCTGCCTGCTCGGCACTTCTAGGGGTGTTGTGATGCAGGAATCTTGTTCCTCCATAGCCACGCAGGTACGGCACGATAACTCGGTAGCCTTGCTCGACGAGCAAAGGAACCACAGAAGAAAAGGCATCTATCGAGTATGGAAATCCATGGACTAGTATCACAGCCTCGCCATTGCGTGGACCGTCTTCGAAATACTCAATGCTTAGTAGACTAGGGCTGGCAGTGACAGCTGTCTTCAAGGGTGTCAAATGCTGACGGTCGCCCGACGTCGGCGGGGATGCAGCAACCAGAGCGGTCAAGCCCAACATGAAACTTCTCAAACGCATGATGGTAGTATTATTAAACAACTGGTTATGGTTGAAAATAATAATAAAAAGAAGACTGGATGATGGATCTGATCACTCGAAGATTCTAAGATACCTTTTATACACACTACGCACGGGTCTTCAGGCCATTTTACGATCTCGTATTGATAATCGTTGCGATAAATACTGTGCCATCTCCAGTATTCTTTGTAGCCAATGGCGATGCTGTTAAATTAAGCAAGGGGCTGGAGGGTCACCTCGTTGCCTGATATGGTTCATGAGCCTCACCCACACTGACTAGATTCTATAGACTCGTTTATCATGATATAAGGAATCATCCATGTAACAAAAATAAATCGATAACATATACTTCATATACGTGCCCATGCCAATAATACTAGAGATTGTTATGCTACTCACTCTAGAGATGTTGACTATCCGATCCTTACCAAGCCAGCCTGCTCAGCACTAATTGGCGCTAACCATATCGGGGAAACGGTGAGAGATGTGGTATTTCTCCAGCTGCCCAGGGCATCTGCTAATCCGCTAGTCCGCAAGTCTATATCCTAATTGCCTCGCATTTAATTATATACGCAAGGGAGACCCGTGCGAACTTAGGTCAGCGACTAGGGCAGTCCATATCGTAGAATAGTGGAGTAAAAATTGGCCCATTCGCATTGTATCCGTGTCTCTCGGCCTCCACGAATTAGTCAGTAAGCTAGGATCCTCTCCTCATGTTTATCGTAAAGTTGACTGGTAATCCCGTCATATGTAGCCAGTTTCTGATAGGGACGCAACCTGCAGGTCGTCCCCACCTCAAGCTTTTGCACGTAGGCTCCAACAATATTCAATTCAGGTCCACCTGTGCACATCCATCTTCGTGCGAACAGCGGCTGCTGGCTTGATAAACCCATTAGAATATTCGTCAAGATGAGAGGCACCCTATGGTCGAACAAATAGCATTTTAGCTACGCCATTTCAATAACGATAAGCAATCATTGATGACTCCTGAAATTTCCGTCCAGAAAATTCTATCACATCTATTGAGATTTAGAATATTTTTATAGTGACTCACTGTCGCATGATACCCAGTGCACTGAGACGAACGAAGTGAAAGTAGGGTTTACCTTCGTGGACTGGGAATACCCTTGATGACAAACACTTTATCTATCGGGTTGCTGTTACCCAAATTCTCCCGTTTGATTTCGCTAGGTCTATCTAATGCTGTTATTTCATTGGCTATCTCTTCTCTCCACGCTCTCCTCTGGTTTGGTACTCGTCTTGGGCTTGGCGCTAGCGTCTTTCTGTCTTCTTAACTGGCTCTTCGTCTTCACCTCTGACTTGCTTTGTATACGTGTCTAGTACTAGGTAATCAAGTGTATACGATCTATATATTATCTTATCAAGTAGGATATCGTACTAAGCTTCCTAGAACTCGATACGCACTGCGCGTTCATCTTTTAAGACCACTCCTTGTTGTTCGATTTGAAGGATGCGCCGAGATAAACGTGAAAAAGCTCCAATCCTTTCAAGTGGAGATGTTTGTTAGCCCTGAGATAACGTCACATAGACTAAAACTGGCATGTATCGAGCTGTCTCTCGCGAGGGTGCTCATCACCTCTTTGCCGACGGATTTGTTGCGATTGAAATATACATCACCAATTAATAAGATTCCTAGAATAACCAGCCCAAAACGCCTCTGGCACGCTGTACGCCGCGACGATCAATGTAGAAGGCAGCCAGGGGCGACGGATTATGATAAAGATTGAGCTCTCCGTGAGGTAGGACACAATTTTTGGACTTAAAGAATGTTCAATTGACATGATCAAACCATACATATGGTAGATAAACTCAATCACAGGGTATACCTGAAAAGTGGGGACTTGTCTCCCATCTCCAGAAGCTGTTCATCGCTGTACGCGTCCCGTATTTCGGACTCGCTCATCATGCCGTTAAGTTTATTGGCATAAACGAACGAGATTTCAAGAATCAAAGCTGCCACAAGAGCTGACCCGCCAAAGGCTAACGATAAGCCAAAGCCAGTAGGATAGGTGGGACCCTCGCGATCAAGATACATGTAACTTCCAATTATCCCTCCTATATTGCCGACACATATGTTGAATGCGCTTCCAATAGCACGGCGATTGGATGGTGCCAAGTTGTTCATTGTCCATGAAGTTGTCGCAGGATGAGTTGGGTAAATACCCATACAGGTCAGAATGATTGCGAAGAAGCCTGGCCCAATGTGAGCTTGGAGTTGACCCTTAAGGCCCATAATGATAGAGTAGCCGGTAACAATGAGAAGTAGCGGAGCTACAACAAATGGCATACGCCAGTAAAACCGGTCAGACAATGTTGAAAAAAAGACTGCGGATATGGCACCAGCAACGTAGGGAGGAACCGTCATAAGTTGTGCATTGGTGCCTTCGAATCCCATTCCTTTCGTGATGGTAGGGAGTGTAAATTTTGTTCCTTGTCAAAATTCATCAGCTGTGCACCTTGTCTAGTAGAAAATGGTGGACAAACCATAGGAACAGGCAGATTGACATAGCAGAATGTAAGCTAGCAGATACATTCTCCAGTTCAACATCACAGCTCGGATATCTCTCCACGAAGTTCTCTTCTGTTCCTCCTTGAACTTCCCGCCTTCTTTGATGAAGTGCTGTAATTCCAGGTAGCGAATCTCATCGTTATCAAGCCATTTTCTGGATAGGTTGGGGGAATCAATAAGAAAGAAAAAGCATAACACCCCCAGGATTACTGTTAGTAATCCTTCGAGCAAGAAGATCCACCGCCATCCTTCATAGCCACCAACCCCATCCATCTTTGCGATTCCTGCTGCGAGAAGACCAGAAAATGCACCAGACAAAGCGCTTGCACAATAAAACAACGATATACGGGTCGCGAGATCCCTCGGCATATACCACAGCGAACATAAGTAGACAGCACCGGGAAAGAATCCAGCCCTAGCGTAATTAAAGGTTAATCGGCAAGGTAAATGTCAGATTCGACGAGCGGGGATAATGTACTCAAATGTTCCCAGCAGAATTCGCACAGCTAGTAGCCCCCCAAAGTTTTGCACGACACCGGTCAAGGTCATAATGATTCCCCAACTGACGATCAAGATGCCCAAGTAATAGGAAGGCCGAGTGAAAGACTTGAGCAGTATATTACTCGGCACCTCTGGTTCCCAGTTAGCCGTAGATCTTTTGAGAGGCATGTTCCGGGCTTTGACTAACCAAGAAGGACATATGGAATGAAAAAAAGACTAAGTGCGATATTGTACTGAATTCCGCTTAATCCCAGATCCTCCGTAAGTCCAGCAATTTTAGCGTTGCCTATATTAGCCCTATCGAGGTGTGAAACCAAATAGAGTACGGAAAGCATCGGAACTAGTCGAACATCAACCTGCAAGGCACTTTCCGTTAGTAAGTTTCCCTAAAGGGGGGTGATGGGACCATGCCTTCCGGAGAACTCTTTTCTTTTTTTTTGTATCGAAATTGCGGTAAAATTCTGCGTCCTCTGGAGCGAGGCCCAACACCTGGATGTCGTCGATGCATGTAATATTCGAGCAGTCCTCCACATTTTCAGCTTTCCCTCGCTTTTCATCCTCAAGTTCATCTAGAGATGCTCGGCGCGGGTGTAAAAAAGACATGGCGATGCTGCAAAGTCTGGAGCTCAATTACTCAAGGATCGATTTGTTCAACCCAACAGAAATAAAACGGTTGCGCTTGTATATGTACCTGGGGTGGGCGGAAAAGAGCAATTGCACTTAAAAGTACAAATGGGGCTTGCGGAAAAGTGATTGGTTGACAAGTCCCAAACGCTGACAGATATGTCCTATCAATCGAGGTCAATATTTTCGATCAGCTCGCTATGATCTTGGCAGCATCGGCTCCTACACAGCTGGGTGGAGTGCCAAGGCTTTCTTCGTGGCAAGAAATAGTTCCCCGCAACAGCCCTTCCCCGCAGTTTACCTCAATCCGGGGTACGAAAGGATTAAGCAAATCAGAAAAGAAATTTTAATGCCACTTTACCGCTCAGGTGGTCAAAAGTAGGGTTATTTTCTTTTGTCTGGTTGTGTCAGTTATCCGCTCCACCCCACTATTTATCCGCTCTTATCCGCCAAACACTTTACTCTTAGCCGGACACGGATCTACTGTTACGGAATTGTCCACTCAAAATAATATTTCCTTATTGATGCCAGCGAAACCTTATCTAGTAAAAACTAGGCAACATACTTCTACCCAACGCAGTGCCGTATGTGAAACGCGCACAACAAGCCTTTCTAGGGGAATATAACTTCCAGGCACAATGTAAAGCTGTCGATTGATAGGCGTCTGCGTGGCAATTCTAGGCCCTAGGCTAATTTTCTTGAAAGTAATGTTAGATTTTGCTGTAAGTTAATTGGTGGCCATATTGCATATTTTGGAATCAAGGAACCGCAAACAGCATTGACTATATCTTTTTATAGTGGCCTCGAATGGGCAATGTCTGCAAATTTTAATCACGCTCTTCGCACTTTTATCCATCTGAAGCACGACTGTCCCTGCATTCATAAAGGTCTCTGAGAATAGCAAGCATTCGTTCGATCAGTACCGGTTGTTATTTCCAGAGGCCACGACTTGCATACAGCGATCATGATTGCTGCTTCTTATTACACACTTTGGGCTCATTGCTTGAGCAGCGGTTCTCAATGGTCCAGAGAGCAACGAGGGATTTGGCCCTTATCGAATGATGTTAGACCTACTGGTGTGGCTTCAAGACATCCCACTATATTCATGCCATCTTTCTTTTGGCTTGTCAATTCGCTAATAATTATGCTAGCAACACATCAATGCATTATCAATCTGCCTCCTACATGCACAGATGTACAGTTGGATTTTGGTGACGAGAAGCCATGTAACACGCCAGTAAGGATCTCGAGCAGACCCCTTGCATCCATTTTGTCCTCTACGGTTTCGGACAGTTTGGCGCATAGTGTGAGGGAATAGAGCCTGCTTGCTGTGCAGGAACATGTGTGGATCTAATTAATAACGCCACCTATTGCGGCTCCTGTAGAGACTCTTGCCTGAACTTCTTATGCCCAGCAGTCCAACCGAGCTGCTGCTCTGGGGAGCGTATTGACATTTCGTCTGATCGTGGCCACTGTGGATCATGCAATAATACTGTAAGTGCTGAAAGCTTTCCAATTTTTGTCAGTGGTCTGACCCTTAATTATCCAACAGTGCAATGATCTGTCGTCTTGGTGCTGCTCGGTGCTGTGTGTTGATTTGAGAAGCAATACAAAGTACTGTGGATTGTGCTAGTCCCCTGCGGTTAATTTATTTCCAATACCAACGAGAGATTTCCACTCTTCCTCTTAGACTTACCGTTGTTCAAAAGTGCCCTGGAATCCAGCCTGGCTGTTGCTCCGGCACATGTTTTGATCTAGCTTCTGATCCGAGGCACTGTGGATCCGGCAGTAATAGCGTGAGATATTCTTGACCCTGTAGTGGTCATAACTTGCACTGACATGACACAATTCGACAATGTCCTCCCGCAAGCCCAGCCTGCCGCACAGGCATTTGCGCAAAGCTCAGTGCAGCCCTTGGACTGCGGGTCCTGCAGCATTATTGTAAGTATTTTCCCCCTTTTTTCCCATACTACCCAACTGGATTTGGCTAAGAGTGGGGTATCTGAAGTGTCCCTCTGGAAATTCTACCTGTTGTGCCGGTGCCTGTACTGATCTCAATACTGATTTAAACCACTGCGGATCATGCAATATGACGATGAATATATTTACTAGATTGACCCTCCGTTTCTTCCTCCGACACTCGGTCGCTACTGCAGGGTAAAACACAGTGCTCAGTGGCTCCAATCTGCACCGGTGGCGCTTGCAGGTGCGCTTCAGGCGGGGTTTACTGTCCCCAGACGACTGCATGTGTAAGTTGCGATGCAGCGTTTAACTCCTATTTTCCGTTCAACACTCACAAAACGAAAGTGTACGGTCGGGTCAACATGCGTAACTGCAGAGTCCACAATCGGTTGCTGTCCAAACAATCGAGTTTGTCCACCGCTCCTTTGTCTAAATGGTCGTTCATCATCTATCGATTGAGCCAACAATCCCTTTTTTCAAATCTTCTAGTGCAGCTCTCGCGACAGCAGCTTCCCCCACCGTTTACTTGATCCGCCACGGAGAGAAACCAAGTGACGGGGGAAATGGCTTGAATGCTCAGGGGATTCAACGTGCACAGTGTCTGCGATCTGTCTTTAGCAGCAGCTCAGATTACGATATTAGCTATGTAATGGCGCAAACGCCGAAGAGTAGTATCCTAACCCATATTCATATTGTATCTGATGGGGATGGCAGGCAATACATTGATGGCTGACCTCACCTAACAGATGGAAAACACGCTCGTCCGTATGATACAGTAGAGCCACTAGCTGAGGATCTTGGTCTCACCATCGACACTTCCTGTGACCGGGACGATCCAGGGTGTGTCAAAGACGTGGTTGAGGGATACAATAGATCAGGCAATATCCTTATATGTTGGGAGCACGACGCCTTAACGGGTATCGTGGAGAAGCTTGGTGACAGAGATGCGCCCTCGTATCCAGATAACAGGTGAGTCTAAAAGCTAGGCAGGCATCTTGCGAATATCGTGTTGACTTCAAGCTAGCTACAACATCATCGGGACTGACCCATCTCCTTATTCTGATATCACCGCCAAGACCAGCGAAGACTGCCCTGGTTTGGATAACTGAAGCGTTTGGCACAGACTTGGTCAAGAACCCCAACTTCGTTCATCTTGTCACTTGAAATAATATGTGGATCGCGGTTATTTATATTGGACGTGATTTTCATGTATAGATCTGGCTGTGAAAATGTACTCTGGTCGTCGTATTCTCGCCCGTGCTTTCTCTGATTATTTACCGATAGTCCATCAAACAGACTGAAAAGGCATTTATCTATCTAACTGGAGGGATATTTCAGAAGAGCACAACGGAGATGCCCTCGAACGTGTATCCATTAGTTTTATGACCCGGTCCTTATTACTATATTTACCGCAGTGGATTCTTCGGTCATTTTGCTAGATAGGCCAAAAGTAGCAATATTCAGATACTATCTAGTCACAATTCTAAACTACATGTATAGAATACAAAGGTATCTTGATGTTTGGTTCGTGGTATTAGAGGAATAACTAAATATTACTAAACTGCTAATCAGTGCCTAATTGTTTTGAACGATGGCAAAGTAGCTCATCCAACGTTCAGCACTAAGGTCAATTGATGGAACAACCAGATAGGGTGTGGAAAGGTGAAGCGGGTTCCAAAACGCTACAGGCAACACACGAGGGATTCACTGAGTGCCAAAACGTGGACTCTATTCAATCTGGGAGACTGAAGTCTCTTTCGCCACAGACTTAGGAACCTGAACATTCCCCTCCTCGGCGTTGAGATTGGCGAGTTTCTCTGACTGAATTGCTCCTTGCTCTAGCTTCCGAACATGGTGGAATTGAACAGTGGTCTTCCAGGGCTTGAGGCCCGGGGTTGTGAACATGGTTTCGACATCCTCTAGTGTCTTTCCGGCGGTTTCAGGGAACGCAAAGAAGACATGGACCGTCATAGCAAAGCAGAAGACGCCGAAGACTAGGTATACCTTCCATTGGATGTTCTCGAAGGCAGGGGGGACGAAATAGGATAGGGCAAAGTTGAAAATCCAGTTTGAAGATGTCGACAGCGCCACAGCCTTGCCACGGAGGCGCAAAGGGTATAGCTCAGGGGGGTAGATCCAGCTGACAGGACCCCAAGTTGGTGCAAAACTAGCGACAAAAAGATAGGTACAGGCGATGACTGCCTTTGCAGCTTTGGGCGAGCTACTGAGATCCCACGACTGCTCTGCGACGTTGTGAAGGCCACCTGGCGGGGCCGGTTTACCGTAAGACGCCATAATGCCAGCGTTGGCAAACATCCAGGTCATCATCAGAGTAGAGCCGACCAGGAGTGGGGTGCGGCGGCCCCAACGGTCGATAAAAACCAACGCCAGAATAGTCATGACGACATTGATCACGTACTGGATCGAGGATGCGACAAGGTTGGAATTTCCGGTAAGACCAGCCATGCCGAATACATAGGTGATGTACAGCATCATCACGTTCATGCCCGTCAATTGCGACCAAATCTGCGTGAACATACCAAGGTGGGTCCGGTAGATCATGTTCCCCTTGAAAAGGTCCAGGTAGGAGGCATCCTTGTTTTGACGCTCAAACTCAACCATATCACGAATCTCCTGTAGCTCGGTATGAACAAAGGGGGCATTGCGATCTCCTTTGGCGTGTACCGAGGCGAGAACTTCGTGGGCCTCCTCCCAGCGATCCTTCTTGGCCAACCAACGGGGGCTTTCTGGCAAGAGAAAGACCATGAAAAAGAGAAGAGCCGCGGGAATCATCTGCAGGCCCCATGGGGTTCGCCAAGCGGCGGGTCCCTTGATGAAGCTGCAGCCATAGGACACGTAAAACATGATCAAGATACCCCAGGTGATCGCCCACTGCTGCGCGCCTACCACCTGGCCACGCTTGCTGGGCTGGGCCAATTCGGCGACGTATACCGGTACCTGAGCACTGAGAATGCCGACCGATAAACCGTTGATGAAACGACCAACGACGAGCTGCCCGATGCTGAACGAGGAACAGACGATGGCACTGCCAATGCACCAGATTACCGAGCCCGATTGAATTGCGCCACGACGACCCAGCCAGTCGGTAATGAAGCCTGAAAGGAGAGCTCCAACCCAGGATCCACCAGGCATTGCCGCTGAGATGCCACCCTGGTTGGCAGATGTCGGGCCACCGCAATTGCCATCTTTTATACCAGTCTGATTGAAGAAACATTTGTATTGCTGGGTACCGAGACTGTTGGGTCTGTCAGCAATCATCCATTAACATAGGATTCAGGTGAGGATTCTTACATGGCAGACATGGAAGCAATATCAAAACCAAACAATGCACCGCCGATGACGGCCACCGTGGTGATAACATAAATATTGGTAATCTTATAGGCCATGATGGACCAATATTAAATACCAGTAGATTGTGTTCACCAAGGGTCAAAAGGACAGAAAAGCGAAGGGCAAGGGTTAGATATAAAAGATCTACTTACCCAAAGCAAACAAAGCAAAAAAGCCCCCCAAACTCAATAAAACGCGGGGATGCGGGAGGATTTGCTGTTCCCCCGGACCCCAGATCCCTTCACTACATTCATTGCGCAAAATTTTCGATTCTAAGCCAATTATTTGCTCTATCTCAAATTGGCGCTGTGGTCAGATGCCGGTTAGCCCCTAGTGCATGCAACTTCAAGTGTCGTGTTGTCAGCCACATGGTTTCATCGCGTCGGTGCTGGGCCGGATATTTGCCTGATTTGTTCAAGGGTGGCGGGGGAAAGCATGGATTCTTTTCTTTGACCAGTCATCTTTCACTCCCCCTCCTTTCGCATCCACAGGCAAACGCAAGGGAAAATCTAAGTTTCCATTGTGGAGGACCAAGCATCATCCAGCAAGCCGACAACCGGCCTGTGGCGGTCACTAGTGTTAGGTGACCTTGGCAACCGGCACATGCGAATAAGATGCACCCTTAGGGCAGAAATACCCTTGTCCTAGGCAAGCCACATCCACTTCTGATTTGACACAGCACATTCACAATACGCCATCTGCTCCTGATACGAAGCCACTCCTTATGGTACCACAATATATGGCTACACTAGTGGCTTCTCGGTGGGCTGACGCCCAATGCGCCCCCCGTTTCCTGGCCCCCCTTAGCGCATTGCCCATTTCTCATTGTTGGTATTGAAGGCTTGGGAGCCCGGCAGGTCTTCTGATGCCTCCAAGAATCCCAGATCACGCCAGTGCCCTTGCAAAGTGTCTTGGCACTGAAGAGCGCTGCATGGCGTATTGCTATCAAATACACACGATCGCATGAGCATAAGCAAGGTGTAAGCCAATCTTCTCGCTTCTCGTTTGATGCTTTAGTACTTCGTCGGAAGGTATTCCCCTTTTAAGAAAAAGAAATGCCATGTGTGCCTCGATAAACTTCCTAATATGACAGCCACCCAATATGGTCAACACAACACGTAGTCTCCCGACCGAGTATAACACTCTTAACTCCGTTCCGTGGGGTATATAGGCCTAGGTTGTGTATTTTTGTGCTTTTCTAGCTGCTACTGGTTCCTAGAATTCGTGAGTACAAAGGTGCAATCAGAAATTTTCAGCAAACGGTTTTCAAGGCTTCTTCTCATCATGAGCGCGCTTTTGACTACAGCACTCCTTTTCGATATTCTAGTGCCATACCCCGGCTCTTCATGGAAAGGAACCAAGGTAAATCAGGTCAACATCCGCTTTAGCCAACGGCATTTGCTAACGTACCACGCGCCCTACAATAATCTGTAACTGGGTTGGTCACTTTTCCTAGATAGATTTTCGTCCTAGGGCCATCGTTTGTTATATCTTGGCCTAGAGTGCAAGTTTCTAGTGACTGATGGCCGTTCACCTTGGACACCACTGCGTTTTCTTGTTTCCCTTTTAGGAAGTTCAATTCGATAATATTATTTCCCTTCGTTATCGTTAATATTTAAGCTCACTCCTTCTTATATCTATCACGCCAACTACGCAGTTCGGTTGCTAGTGTAACTATACTACTTCTCTATGGTGCGGGTTACAATACACAGCGAGCAGTGCCACCAAAATTAGAAACAAGCAAGTGCCACCTGACTGCTTGATGTATGATTCGCTTCGGCCCAAAGACGTGTGGTACCAAGGCTTTGGGCCGATTGCAACCTAGGTATCCTATCTATCACGCCAACAACTTAAGAAAATATGCGGGCTGGCTTAGCATAGAAGGATTTTATATGGTTTTGCTGGGTGAATCATATCAGACCGTTGTGCTATTTTTCTGTAATGTTATTAGTGTTCAAGTTTTTATTTTGCCTAAATGCGATAGATTCCGCCCAACATATCCCACGGAACATACTCTATGCTGAACGACAAAATACGGAGGTATAGTATGAATGTCTAAGCTAACACACGTATAATGGAACTGATAAAACCCTTCATATCAGTTTGCAATACACCTAAATTTTCCGGTTCGCGCAGTCAACATTATGTGTTAAAGTAGACTACAGAAGACAACGATCAGTGAGCTAGAGCAATGTGGGTCATCATAAGTAATGTTCCTTGTCCGAAGGACAGACTCCAAGTATGCAGCTCAATTTTTACTAAGGGTACAGAGAGTACATGCGTTATCGGCCGTCATATAACCGCCAAGACCGGGACTAGTCAGCTATCCTAACCGAGTGATACGCGTTATTTGGAGTCTCCACTTTAAAGGAATGTTCAAGAACTGTAAACGGCCAAATCCGACGTTATTTTGCCAACCTGGGTTCTGGCTCCAAGGCATAAAGAACCACGCGAACAATGTCGGGGATAGTGACGCTGTGGCGTTTAGGCCGTGTTTTCAAAAAGCGGGGGCCGCTTACCACACATTTCATACCCGGCCCGCTGCTAGTCTTTCGGAGTTCATCCCTGTTGTCTACACATCATGGGCAAAAACGACCGATCAATCCTGCGCTCCTCGCGCAAGCGACCCACTTGGGGATCCGGCACCACCACCATATACGGAACATGACCCGCAAACTGCAGGGCAAGCTTCCAGAATATCACACCATCTTATAATCAATCAACCAGTGAACCAAATTTCAACGCAACAACGAAAGTTCCCACCTGCTATGAACGGCTACTTCCAATGGAAACTGACTACAACATTCCACCTCGGGCCAAGCGCAGGTGAAAAGCTACATGTGGTCTCAACACACACAACCGTTCTCAGCAACAAACCCTCGGTCGTTTTGCACAACGGTCTAACTGATAAGCACCCAGTTACTAGCGACTGCCCATGGTGACAGGTGGGGTAGGAACAGGCCCATCATGCTCACCCTCCCAACGCGTCCAGGACCCCAACACAGCGATGTCTTTAAATAGCGCCAAAGCCATGGGAATGAAAACACGGATCTTGCCGGTCATTCATTTGGCTGAGTATTGGTACCATTGACGCGGCCAATGAATACAGCAGGGAGAAGCAGAAAGGAGCGTGATCGGGGTTATACAAGTGATGGCCTAGAGGTTGTGGCCGTGATCGCACACAATGCTTCATGGAGCATGACTAAGGGGTTTCGTTTCGCATTCAAGGGAAGTGGACTGTCTGGTACTTTAGGGGAGCTCGGGGAGATTCTGGTTGTCCTGTCAGCACTGGAAATGTGGTATTTGGATGCCCAGAAGTCCGCAGCAGCGCTAGCACTGCCAGTGCTGCTTCCGCTGCTGCTGCTAGTTGACCTGACATAGTGCTTCTGAACATGTCCTCGAATTTCCACATATCTCGAGTAGCCAAGGAGATTCGAGCACGAGCCCTGCATCCAGCTCGCCGTAATCTGTCCCCAGAGAATATGTCTAACTACTAGACATACTAGCTATAATTGAATTGATTGTAGGTGATTTTTGCATCTATTGCCCAATATACCAAGGCCATGCTTTGATCAACCAGGCCGCAATTCCCTACGTCGATTGGTATCAAAATGCAACTCCGACAAGACTACTCGCTACTTTGGTATTTGCTCTGCCCCATAGAATCTCCACCCTGCTGCGATGATGCGTGACGTGGTGATGTGAATACACCGACCTCTCTGTGATCCGATGCCCTTGGGCCACAAATCATTATCAGTTAGAAACCAACAACTCACCTACACCGACAACAGTTATGGCAGCAAAGCTAGGCCGTGTTTGAAATGGTTCCGGAGACTGAAGATTTTGATGCTGAAAGCGATCGCCATGGGACTCGGCAAACAGGGCGTTGCAGCCAGCTTCGGCCCTCCCAGATCCTCTGGGCGTTAGGGCCAATTTCAGTGAGCTGGAACTGGGAAGAACCCCGGCCAGCATAGTCTGCATCCCAGAAGGCCTTTTGAATATTGAGCCAAATGCGATCTGTTGGGACCGCCGGTCAACCGGCGTGTCCCTACCCTAGACCATTGGTCGGACCTCCCCTAGCGTAGCTATCGCTGTACAAGCTCTGTCAAAACCCGTCACAGTTGATGTTTCGAGTAGCAGAGGCAGCAAACTTAATACAACAGTAGCCATCGACGAGTTGTTGGAGGCACTGGTTATGTGGCTCACTAGCATTGCGAACACACAGCGGGGACAACCCTGTGAGCCAGGCTATCGCGGCAAGTTAACTATGCAAGACTTGAACTTGGAAACGTGTAATAAAGTCGACCACAGTGCCTTTTGACATGTGTCCGGGCTCCGGTCGCATACAAGTGAACGCCCATCTGCTCCGTCATGCCTCCCGCGTCCTCCCCGGTCGCCTCATCGGGGGTCTCGCCACACATATCTACCTCTCCCCTTCTCCGCGGACTCTCTCTCTCTCTCTCTTTTGAATGAAATCCTCCTGTTATATTGGAGTACAAAATGGGCCATGTCGGAAGATCTCTCTCACTACGGATATTCACATGCCTGTTTTCTATACCCGATATGGATCGTCGGAATCCATATCCAGCGTCTTCGGGCTATTCATGCGCCCAGGTGGCACCGTGAGTTTCAATCTCTGCCTCTCGGACCCAACCTCTCCACACCTCCATGAGTTCGGCTATCCCCGTAGTGAAGCCGACATTGCTCCAAGTTCAAAGGTTTGAAAGGTGAAATGGCGGGACTGTCAGATATGCGAGGCGAAAATGGTAGTCATTTATAAAAGGGGAAAACCCTAAAGGTAATAAGCTCAACCCCTTCGCCTCTTCATACAAACGAAGTTATCAAAGTTTTTTTGTGGAAACGGAAAACTATTCACGACCTCTTAGGGCGGGTCGTCGCAGCTCCACCGCAACAGCCAATGGATCGCGGATCAAATTTGATCTCCCAGAAACGCCACTCCCGATAAGAGGCTTCATAAATAGGTTCGGACTGATTTTGGTTCTTTCATCTACTCCAGGTCACTTTTCTTGTGATTCTTATATTGGGGTCGACTCTCATTGGAGCATCGCCGAATGCCTCATCATGGAGCTGGCACTCCCCAATGACGTATTACTCTTAGTTGGCGAGCAACTGGAACAGAAAGCAGACTGTTGGAATCTTGTCTTCGTCTCTCGTCACTTTCACGACTTGTTTCTCTCGTTTGTTTACCGCAGAGTTTCTCTGCGCGACTGGCACGATGCCAGCTCGTTTCTGTACGCCATACTCAACCGACCAGTTCTCGCGCGCGCCGTCCGGGAGCTGGACTGGAGGGACTGGCACGCGAAGGGTCTCTCAGAGGATCAGCGTAAAGAAATTACAGAGTCAACACATTTGAAAGAATGGCTACACGTCGTATCACACTCCGACATCGAGAATCAGCAATGGACTGAGGATCTTGGGCAAGGCCTGGGAGATGCATGGGCTGCGTTGATACTTCCGCTATTGAGTCAGCTGAGAAAACTTCAGCTTTCCTACGCCAGCACGTCTCCTTGGCTGGATCGGATCATGCAGAGAGCCATCCAGTGCGAAAGGCCCTTTGTTAGCCAGCCGCCGTTCAAGTGCCTGCAAGAGGTCTCCCTCCATCACCGAAATGATCTCGACCGTGGTGACACCTGGGGTGCGAGAGAAGAACACCAATCAGCATCAACACTTCTCATGCCATTCTTCAGTTTGCCATCTGTCCGTGTCATAACCGCAGACTCGGTTGTGGATCCCAGCACCGCGATCACATCTCCCGAGCAAACGACACAGAACCTAAGAGTCGGCTTCTCTTCTATCACTGAGATTGACCTGCGTTCAAGTAGTGGCAACCATGGCATGGAGGCCTTGGTTTCCTCGTGTGCAGACCTCAAGTCTTTCAAGTACCAGCACTCGGATTCACACGTCCTTTCTCATGGATACCAGCCCTCAGCTTTCTATCGCTCGCTAGCCCATAGCAAGAAGAGTCTTCAAACACTGTGGCTGGATCACTATGGCAGTCATTTCCCATTCACCGCTGGTGGGCTTAATCAATCACACGATGAATGGTTTGGATCGCTGGCCGATTTCACTGCACTGCGAGAACTGCGCGTGCGATTGCCGAACCTACTGGATATTCGATACCAAAACGAACCACCCACGCCACTATTGGAATGTCTTCCCTCGTCGCTAGCGACGCTGTACATTGAAGGCTGCGAGGAGAGAAATCTGGGGATGCTAGTCTCTCAGTTGCAAGTCGTGATCAAGAACCGACGAACGCGGTTCCCAGGGCTCAATCGCATCGATATTGAGGGTGCGTTCCAAAACGTCAGGTCCGACGACGATGGCGCTACCAGTAGTCCCGGGCCAGAAATCTCCGATGGTGTGATCAAGGATAAGGTGTTTCAGGCTGCCGAGCCGTTGCATATTGATTGTTCCAATGCTGGCATGGAATTGTATCTCCATGATCGCACCCTTCTCACCTTTTGAGCCTCGCATCATCTTTCGCCATCCACAGTCTAGAAGCTTGCATTTTCCATTTGTTTCGACGATACCACCGGCCTGTTTGACACGATAGAGCTGCATTTGATTACTCACTGTTGGATAAAACACTCAATTCTATGTGTATACCTTGTGTGCCTTGCCAAAATGGCGAGATGGACAACATGAATCCCACTCAGTGGTGGGATCGCCTAAAAAGCATTTGTCGTCTTCTTTCATTTGGGGATTATCGTCAATATTGCCCGGAGCTTTTTTACTATAAGCAATAACTAAGGGGAAAGGAAGACAAGTATGGGTGTAATTGAAAGTGTAGCGATGAATAACCTATTGCCTTCGTATCTACAGCGAGGCAAGAACCGCATCGGCGCCAGATTTCTGCAGACAGGGCTATTAGCCGGAACACTGGACCTGAAAGGAAAGTTCCATACCTTGACAGCACCCCGTTCGGTCTCAATTTGGGCATAGCTGACCTTGCCGTGGTCAATAACGATCGCGTACCGTCCTGTACGGCCCGAAGCCTCATCCGCCCAGCCAATGCTCTTCGAAAACTTCGCATCCGGGTCCGAGAGGAAAAGCTGTCACGGTTAATAATGTCCAAAGAGCCAAGTGGGGCGCTCACAATATCGTCCCCGCGAACTCGGTTCGCCTTTCCCCAGGCGCTCATCACGAAGGGATCATTGAAGGCTACGACAGCGACAATGTCCACACCCTTCTCACGGAGGTTTGGCAGGTTCTTAATATACCCGGGAACGTGGTTGACTGAACAAGTTGGGGTGAAGGCACCTATTCAACCACAGGTTAGGGACCTAACTGGATCCAAAGGACTAACTGACTATTAGTATTGACTTACCGGGAACTGAGAACAAGACGACTTTCTTGTTGGCCCACTCTTTAGAGGCGTTGTAGTTGATGGGGATGCCACAGGAAGTGATCTCGTCACTTTCCTCGGTCCAGGGAATGTACCTTTGCCAGGATTAGGGTCGTTCGTTACAATTTGGGGAGGGGGGGGATGACCGACTTAAAAACAACGTCGCTGGGGAACGTGTCGCCGGATTTGAGGGTAGCCATGTTCACAGAATAGAATAGAAAGAGAGATGAAAGGGAGAAGGAATTGGAATGGCGGGGGAGGGGGGAAGTTGTCTAAGCTGAATAAGAATGATGTGATCGGAGCCTGCCGAAGCTCTCCAGAGCTATCTCATTCCCCCGTTTTCTACCCTAAGGGATATATCCAACCAGACCTTCTTTACATTATCTTGTCTCTATATCTGTTGAAGAGGAGAGCTTGCAGGGTCAAACTGGATTGTGACCAGGGATGGGCCCGAGGATGTGGGGACCCCGCGAGACAACTCGGGAGCTCACTATGATGTATGTTGGGGAATTTTGTCGATGATCGGGAATCCATAGGCATCGCAAGATCGCCTTTTCGCTTTTGCGCCCGTGAATTCCAAGTCGAATATGGCTGCATAGCCGCCCTTGGTTGCCCTGTTATCGCGAGGAAACATGAAAAGACCGAAATCATTCCAATGATTCACTGCTACACACCAGCCGCTGGAATTTAATTGAACTTGCGCATTGCGGAATTGCTTTCGGTACGTCAGAATTGTATCATGTTCAAGGTACTTGGTGTGTTGGAGTAACGTTAGTTCCAACTATCTGCAAGGTACCAGGGGTTTATTCAAAACCAGTTCGGGAGCTTTGATTGGAGAATATATACACTTGCTGTTTGCTAACCGACCTTCGAGTTTGACTTGACTACCTCCTTGTGAGGCATCGTTGAAAGGAGCTTATATGGCAGTGCTCCTCCCGATGAGGAGAATGCAGTTGAACGAAACCTCAACCACATATCTTAGGTGGGTGCCACCTATAGCTCACTTTGGTGTGTCAATATTCTTCCACCACAATTTCGTCATGCTAAGCAATGACACCGACTTCCGTGGGTATTATATATACACGGAGCTTCAATGGGACTAAGGCTTTAGGGTCATAGAATTCCCCATTTAGGATGCTGAACGACTACTACTACATGTAAAGCCATTTATTTCCATTAATCTTAATATTGTGGTTTCAATTTAGATTATAACCCTCGTTATCTCGTCCAAGATTCATCATTATGAACGAATCCGTGTCCATGGCCTTTTTACGAGTGTTGGTGGAAGAATTCAAGAACAGTCTTGTATCCACGCTCATACTCCTTGCGCACCTCAGGGTTCTCCAGATCCGCCCGAGCAGCCATCCAGCCGTGGATCTGAGTCGAGAAAGTCTCCACGTGCTTTGGCACCTTCAAGTTCGCTTCGAAATCCTTGACGTCCTGCGCAGGTTCATCGCCCGAAGCGAGCATCGCCATTGGAATGTTCACCGCCTTGGCATCGTTGGCATCTACCATAGCCGGGTGGCATTGCACGGCGGCCTTGAAGAGCTTGTTGTCTGTGCCTGAGGCAAGGGCGGCGATCTTGCCGCCCCAGCAGAAGCCGAGGATTGACCAGGACTGGAAGTTGCCGCCCGGTGCGAGCTTGTTGCCTTCGGCGACGACACCGGGAATCTTGGAGAGGGTCTTGGGTGGTGCGGCTTTGGTTGAGAAGAAGTTTCCTAGCTTCTCCTTGTGCTCGTCAGTGGTGGGCGGGTACCACGAGATGTCAGCGGGGCTGCCCTCGAAAAAGTCGGGCATAAACACGCGATACTTCTGGTCGGTCGAAGTAGCTAGGATGTCGGCACCTTGGATAGTCTGATCAAAGAAGCCAAAGATGTCTGTACAATCTTGTTAGTCGATTGTTGGTATCGCTATGGCCAGGTAACAACTAACCGTACACGACCAAGATAGCCTTCGAGGCCGACTCAGGACCGGTAACATCTGGGATCTGTCAGACTTGTAGCATGTATCATAGGTTTCATATGGTGAAAGCCTACAGGTCTTCAGGCCATTGATTGTCTTGTACACTCCCTTGGCCTGGTAGCCCTTGGAAACGACAGGGGGGATACTATGCACCTGGTCAGTAGAGCTAGATAGAATTGAGATGAATTTGAGATGGGGCCCCGGGTTTCACGCACGAGCAACAGGCTTTGCTGATTCCAGACATGGTGAGCAATGAAGAGGGCAAGTAAGCGGTACGGTTTGCAAAGACCTTCCAAAGGAAAGGAGAGAAATGTACGATGCACAAAAAGTACAACAATTGAAGTGAGTGAAAAAGTCGAAGTGAAGTGAGTGCGAGGGGAAGAGGCACCCCGCCGGTCGACGTCATCGAAGCAGCATTCGGCAATTCGGGGACGTGCAACCTGGCATTATATTCATACGCACTTGTGTTTGACGTTGAATTATTTGGTTATCTCTGCCATCATTCTCTGTGGCTGAGGTGGTGATGTTTGACGGTCGGCATTCGATCTATAGGAAATATATATCTAGGCTTCATCTCCCACCGGTGACCGGAGTTCCATTGGAGAATAGCTGGGTGATCTGCAAAGGAATAACGAGAGTGCTCGATTCACCTATATAACATCCGTGTTACACACTCTATTTGGGTTATCTCGTTTACAGTGTCGGTACGAGTCTGTCTAGGAAACGACTCGTAGGAAAGAGAAGTATCACAAGGATCACTAGGTCTTTGTGTCATCTCATTTATGCACACGAGGGTTCCACGACAGAAGTTGTCACACCAGACAACTGGAGTGAAATTTACGACAGCACTCAGACAATCAAAGATGGCAAGTCCTTCTGATATAGTATGCTGTCTTCTCAACGAAGACCACAAGAGAGGAAACAGATATTCCTACACCCTTAGAAAAGCGATGTACCGTACCCTGTAAATTAATTCAATAACGCACATAAGTGGATAAATCACCTCGGTGTCCTGCCGCAAGGGAGAATGCTCTAACGACCGAGAGAGGCTCGTGGGTCTGCCGACTGGACATGTTCTTGAAAAAGTACTGAGACAGAGATTGTGGCCCCTGGAGAGGGAAGCTGACATACGGATCTCGCGTGAATCAAACAGAGAAAACATCTGTGCTCCATTGCTTTTGCCCAAAGTCGGACCCGTAGACTAGTGCAGGATAGTCAACAAAAGCTCTGATATACGCACAGGGAGGCTAATGTGGGCTTTTGAAATCCACCGAGGCTGAGCATACCCATCAGCCCTGCAGGACGCTCATGGTCGCAGATCTCCCGTGTGCGACAGTTCAAATCCCCAAACAACCTTTGAAGCGCCATTCCCGAGGACGATCGTGGACGCCAACCGTGAGCCTTTCCGAAGCCACACCGGCAGGAACCGACGCAGGAGACCAGGCCTTGATCAGCCTGGTGGATCCTTGCGCGCTTGTCACATCTGGGCTGGCAAATGCCGCCTTGCATGAGAATGGGAGCTCTGAGCAAATCGGTTGCCCACCACGGCAGAGTGGTTCAAGGGTTTTCCGATGGAAGAAGGCCTGTACAATGTCGATCAGGGAATCAGCGTTGGGGCATGGGCATCCATGATTGACTGATCGTCGGAACAAGTCCGTTTCGGGGCGCCGTGCGGCTACAGACGCGTCGAGTGGAGGATATGGACTTTATTTTCGCAGATCCTAGAATCTAGAGGGATGTCAGTATCACAGAATGTACAAATAATGGAGTCGGGTGTTCAATTGACCCAAAGAGCCGAGGTATGCAGTTTCCAAGAATGCGACTCTGCTGCTCGCATGTCTGAGACCCCCTTTTTTTAATTATTATTAATCTTTTTCTTCCTCTTCCTCTCTCTCTAGCCTACTGATTTAAAGCTGGACTGCGACCAAATACGGGGGAGGAATGCGGACCGGATCGTAATATTAAATTCCAAGCACGGACGAGTGGACATGTCCTAAGCTTCCGAGAATCATCTAAGTTACATGTATACGGAGTACATGTAAGCATAGATCCCTTCTCGGGGCATATCTAGAAACTAACTATGTTACTGTACTATATTCTTAGACAAGATCAGCTCTGTCACTTTTGAGTACAAGACTCTCTAGACGATCGACAGGGCACATTTTGCCCCCTATTCTAAGCATCTTTCACGACCGTGCAGCATACAGAAACAGTTCCACAACGTGATTGGTGGATAAGGCCCAACGGGGAGGCAAGGACGGAGAAGTAGCTGGATCTGTCTCGCGTGGGTGGAGTGCTCCAGACCCACGAACATTCCGAGATCGCGTAGACTGAGGAAGACCCGAGAGAATGGGTGTTGGGGAGGCGATTGGCTTTGAGGTGGCGATATCTCTTTGTTCTAATTTCCCTAAGATATGGGATTTATAGTATGGTACGGAGTACACGGAGGGGGTGTCCAAGCCAGGGTTAAAGAGGAACCATGGCCGAGGAAACCAATGACAGGTCTCGGCTATTGGGGGCCAAAATGGCCAAAGAGGAAAAAGGGTAAAAATAAGGGAAATAAGGGAAAAGGAAAAAGTAAAAGTGCAGATGACCGGCGAGACGAGTATAGCGAATGACCGACGAGACAGCTCGCTTGCCTCTGCCTGCTCCATGGCTCTCGTATTCTGGCCATTCCGGTCTTGTCCGTGCGTCGAGGCCTGTTGGCCCCCTTATTGGGTAGGAATCTCACCGCGATAGTTGGTATTTTTGCTTCTGTTTTTTCTGTTTTTTTCCTGGGTTTTTTTCTACTTTTTCCCTCAATAATAGCCGGGGTACTAGCTACAGTGTGTTTCTTGTCCCGACAGTTAGCGCCTTTACGCAAGGAGAAAGAGTTGAATAGAATAGGTAATCTTTTACTGTATTATACTAATATACTACTCGAAATAAATAGAAGCGAAGAGAGGCCCTGTCAACCACGTTGCTGACAAGTTAATCTATATTTCGCATTTCCCTTACTTTCTTTCCCCATAGTGGCCAGACTCCCGTCGACTTTCCCAGAGATTTCACAACTTCTTTTGACTATAATTACTGTCTTTCCCCCGCGCTTGTTATCTCACGCCTCTTCCAACGCCACGGCTTGTTTTTGCCCCCCCCACATCTTCTATTATCATGTACTACTCGCGCCATCGACCGTGACAACCTCACCAAGGAACTTTTTCTCTTCTTTTCGCTCTCCGAGTCTCCAGACTCTACCCCCGATCGCGGATTTCCGGCGATCGATCGCCCCTCCTGGATTCTACCAGCCCTTCTGGGGCCTTAGATCGAGATTGGGCCTTGAGCGGAACCTCCTTTAACGGACTACCCAATCTGCAGCTCAACGAGACTCCGGAGTTCTACGGAGTTCGTGATTCATCCAACCTGGCGACCCTCGCGGTTCCAGCTATGGGGACGGCGCTCGATCCGCTGTCGGCCCCGCCCTTGAATGTTCGTCGTCCAGCGGCCCCGACACTACCCAGCTTCGAGCTGCCACCGCCGCCGTTCACCTTGGCCGCCGCGCCTAAGTACGCGCAACCTAGTCACCCACCAGTCTCCCATCCGCCAGCAAACGTGAGCGTGGGAAACCTCTTAACGCCACCCGCCACGAATCAACCAGAGCACGCCACACCCCAGCCCTTGGCGCCTTCAACGGGCGCCTCTTCTGACCTGCCACCGGCATATTGGTCAGGCGCCAACCCTTATGGGCAAACCTGGGGATCTGGGGTGAATACAGTCTATCCAGCACGAAGCTCCTTTTCGCCTTCATCCGGAATGCAGATTCGCCCATCAATAACATCACCACCGACGACAGATGGGTTATCACATGCATATGAGGCTCCTTCAGTATCCTATCAAGCTCTACCTGCACCTTCGACTCTGGCTCCCTCCGGTCAACAACCTATGGCCATGTATCCGGGGGGTCCCGCTCCCTCTCCTGCTCCGCTCTCCTCCAATGATCCCTATGCCTCGAAACACCAGCACATGTATGCCGCTTCTCCCCCCATGGCGAGTCCGCACCAAACGGGATTTTCGCACATGTATGGCCCTGCGGGACTCGGCATTCATCCCCCAGGACGCATTTCCGCCCACAGTCCCACGGGAGGACAGCCGCCTCTGTCATATCCCCGCCAGCCGTGGCCATCCTATTCGCTTCCTGCTATGAACGGACCTGTCATGACAAATGTGCATAGCCCTGGTGGTCCCATGTCGATGATGGGCATGCAGACCGGTCTTTTGCCCGGATTCAACAGTGGACATGTCGCAAGCTCCCAGCATTTGTACGGGGCCCACCCACCTCCGCATGGCATGTCCGCCCCGGCAGCCGACCGACCATTCAAGTGCGATCAGTGTCCCCAAAGCTTCAATCGGAACCATGATTTGAAGCGCCACAAGCGCATCCATCTCGCCGTGAAGCCTTTCCCCTGCTCTCACTGCGACAAGAGCTTTTCGCGGAAAGACGCCCTCAAGGTATGTTCTTCCATGTGTCTGTGATACCTTATTACTAATATTGCTCAATAGCGACATATTCTGGTCAAAGGCTGTGGAAAGGATGGCGATTCAGATGCGAATAGCACTCAAGCCGGAGGTGACATCAAGAGTGAGGGACGGAGTGAGGACGGCAGTCCCATTCTTAGTGGGCGGGTCTAGCTGAGTTCTGATACTTCTGCTATGGAACCCTGGTCTCATTACTTCCCAGATCTACATCCATGTATGCTCTTTTCGAAGCAACGAATACTTGTATCTATCGAGGCTTTGGCAGTTGGTGTTCCTGCCAAACCTTCTTTTTGTTATGTCTTTCTCTGCGTTGGCGAAGGGTGTGTGACTGGGCATCTTGGGACGGTCTGATTTCTGCTTTTTATCAATATCCGGTTTTCTGTTTGTTTATTATGTGTGCTTTTCAGACTTATGTGTGACGTGTGCATCTGCCCTACTTCTTTGTTATTTAAAGCGATTCAGCGATTGGACTGTTACTGGGTTGGGCAATGTCGGTATATAACAACCTGCATCAATGATGACATGGAAGAAATCCCAAAAAAATAACAAAAACCACTTCCCCAAACAAGTATTAACAAACAATTTCCTATGTCTGATTTAAATCAATTGTTGAAACCGTGACTTGAGTGATAGGAATACTCATCTGTCTTACTGGCCTAAGAGCTCTTTAGATCTTTGGGACTTCTACTGTAGGGCTGTGTGAAGTGAATCGCAATCGTTCAGCTACCCAGCCACGTGGCGGTCTTGTCTTCATTTACCAACAGGCGTCAGTGGGTCTATTCAGATCTCCCTTAGTATGTTCAGTTAGACTGGTGTGCAAGTTCACCGGTCTGAATTTTGAAAAGGGGAGCCTTGTCTCAACCTATTGTGAGCCATTGTCTTTGCCAGCCTGGAGCTAAGACCCCGAGGCCTTCCATATAAGTATATGATCGACCTTGAACCAAGCTTGAACCATTATCATACTTTCATTGAGATGTCCGCGATCTCGTCGACTTTCGCTTCTTTCTTATATTTTACTCTTTGCCATCTAACAACTATAGAAAAATACAGGAGACAATGTATATCCATACTTTCTCCTTACTGCTGATGTGTGTTCTGCTGGCACTACATACATCGGCATTTCCGGGTCAACCAAGGCTTGATGGGAGGAACATTCCATCCTTTCGTACCAGAAGGGATGCCCATAGTAGGACTTACCAAATCCCCAGCGTCGTCCAGGATGGAGACAGCAAAGCGAACTTTGACATTCGAACTCCCACATTGCTCCTCGATATTGAGACCTTGTTCAGCCTGGATGCACCCCAGACTGATTCGATAAACGGCTCTGTATTCGACTGGTGGTACTTTGATGCCGTGTCAGAGACCAACTCAGGCGACTCGCTCGTCATCACTTTCTTCGCCTCGTCTGTTGCTGCATTCCCATTTTTGAATGCGAATGAGACTTCAGTGACTACTGCATATGTATGGGCTTCTTTTGCCAACGGCACTGTATTTGCTGGCTCGGTCCCGGCGACCTTCGCAACTGTTGCTGGTGTAGACGGTGGTACTAATAGCTCCGGGGAATGGCACTCAGCCGGATTCAACTGGGCAGCTCTCACGGATAACCTATCCAAATACGAGGTGGTAATCGTCTCAGAAAGTTTGCAGGTCAAGGGGCGATTGACTCTGACTTCGGCAAGTATCAAATATAACACCTGAGAAAAGCAAAAGTGGCTAATGCGCCCAATGACAGCGGGCGCCACCTCACCTACCCTGTGGCATCCACGCAGAAGAGACAACCCTCAAGATCGCACCTCACATAGGGTGGGTCAGTCTTATACCAGATGCCATGGGTGAGGTGGATATTGAGATACAAGGATCCATGCTAAAATTCCAGGGTCCCGGATATCATGATAAAGTGAGTGATTCCACTCGACCTGAGAACAAATTCTGATGGGGTAATAGAACTGGTCTGATCGACCCTTCCTGGAATCTCAGAGCTGGTACTGGGGCCACGGTCACATCGGGCCATATTCAATCGCGCATGGTTCAGTTATCTCGCGCTTGACGACCCAACCAAGACCACCTACGTAAGCAGTTACATTGCCAGGGATGGAGAGTTGTTGGTATCGACCTGTGACCCCAATCTTTTAACTGTGCACCCGACAGGTAATCCTGGAACTACCGGCGCACTATACCCGCCACGGGTGGGCGATGTTCCAGAAGGGTTTCGATTGGAATATGATCTAGGGACGGAGGGCCAGTTGAATGTAATGTTTCAATAAGAGCAATAGTAGCGGGAGATGGTGAAAATTATATGCGATGGACAGGAGACCTGGTCGGAGAGGTGGTACCCTCGGTGGGTGGACAACAAGAGGGTCGCTGTGACCCTGACCACAAAAGAGATGCAAACACACCGACAGACACGCAGAGCCCTTCCTCCCTTACCGGAGTGGCCGTTTTGGAGCAGTTTATATTAATAGAATAAGTTGATCCTGGTGGGGGACAAGACAAAGATCTTAGGAAGGTTATAGTTTCTTAACTATAAGACACTGGACTCACAGATAGATTGCAACTTGAGGAACGTTAGAGCAAGCCCACAAATTGAAAATCTTAGAGTGGAGCATTGATTTAAAGGAAGGCCGAGTGCGATAAAAAGGACAACCGGGGTATCTCGCCTGGCACGAAAGACAATGGAAAGATCGGTAATATAGAACAGAGTGGAATCTAGAATGGCGCTTACGACCCTTCACTGGGTAGAGCGCTTTGCTTTCCATTCATTGACCAAGCCTCGGTAATCTTCCGTGCCATATGGCTGGAAACACCTTGCTAAGAAGCCCTGCTTGCGCTCCGGAGATAGACCCAAGTCGCGCAGCATCAAATCAATATACGGGATCGCGTCGAACACGAAGTCGGGATTGCGTCGCCCGAACCCGGCCGGGTAGCGGTACTTTCCAAATTCGGAGTGCAAAGCAGTCTCCCAGACAAGATCGAGCTCTGCAGTGTCTTCCGTTTTGATATCAGACGCAGCAACCACGGCCGATGGGCAGTGTTCGGTTGCGGTCGGAGTCAAATCACCGCGGAAGTATGCTGAAATCCATAATGCTTGCGTCTGGGCTATCAACGTTGTATTAATGGTCATGGTGATACCCATGAATGCCAAGGATCGCTCCTTCGCCAGAGACAGTGGCACCATGAACTTTGCCAGGCGGAAGGGATGCGGTACAGCCGCCTCAGACTGGTCGTCTAAGGGGCGGTAGTGAGGGTTTGGGAGTGGTTGATCGCGGAGGCGGGGGAATCGACGTAGAATTTCTTCATCGGCTGCTTTTACCATCTTTTCATCCAGCGGATCTGCACTCCATGGAAACCCTAATTCGCGCTCGATGCCCTCCGGTAAGAACTTGAGGTTGGGAGTAGCGCGCCAGCCTGTCGAGCAGATCAGTGCCGAGGTTGGGAGTGCTTCGCCCGATGAAAGATGGACAGTGTGGTCTGAGAGACGTTCCAGGTTGGCAACATGCACCTTGATAGTGCCGTTTTTGACCAGCTCAAAGAAGTCGGTGGGATAGTTGAGAATACTGAGCGACGATGCAATCCAAAACGGACTCACCCACGGCTTCAGCTTCTTCGTTTCGGGATGCTTGTCATATCCATTGAGCTGTACGACATCATCCGCTAAGATAGACCAGAAAGCGTCCACGATCTTACGACCGAGCCAGGTTCCATGCAAAAAACTGCGGATACCTGTGTACCCATCTGCTTCTCCCCAGATACACGGGCTGAACCAGGTCAAGAGCCGGGTAGTGACCAGCTTCTCCAACCATTTCTTTAATGGAGTAACGTAGGGTGGTGCCATCCAGACAGGACCATGGCCAGCCTCTCGAATGACCCAGTCTACTTTCATGCCTGTGGTGGCGCAGGCATATGCTGCATCCCAAGCTGATTTTGTCCCGCCAAAGATAGTTGCGCGCTTTCCACTTTGTAAGACTGCATCTTGATGCTGCAGGAGATCGCGACAATGGAAGAGAGGTGCACCAAAGGTGTCTTGGCCATCAAAAGTTGGCAGGTATGCCTGAGAGGTGATACCCGTGGCAATGATTATCTTCTTGGTGTCGACTGTTGTTGTATCATTCCCATGGGACACCCTCAGCTGCCATGTTCCATCCAAATTGTGTCGTGCGCTCTCAACGCGGTGGTCCAATCGAATACAGTTGGCGAAGCCGAAGTGCTGTGCGTATGCCTCCAAGTACAGTTGAATGACATCACCTGGAATATGCTGTCCAGATGTGATGCCAAAGGTCGGACCGTCCATAGGAAAGTCACTAAACTCATATGTGCCCAACATGTTGTTCGATTTCAGACCCTTATAGAGACGATGCTTAGCCCACACCCCGCCTACTGAGCTAGCGGCCTCCAACAAAACCACATCATGATCAGGGTTGACTTCACGATAGGTTTTGACTGCGGATAGTCCGCTCCAACCTAGGAGTGACCATGTCAGACTTCGAAAATGATTACGCTATAAGAGCCAAAAGCCGACTTACCTGCGCCGACGACCACAAGATCCACAGTATGAATTCTGGACATTTTTGCTCAGCCGCAGGGTGTGAGAGTTGACTGGTTGCAAACCAGGATTGATGCAGGAAGCTATGTATGTACCAAGTGGACAAACGCAGGCGGACAGAACTCCAGGGTCTAAGTTTTGAGCGTAAACGAGCCAGAGTTAGCGTGGAACTTTAGTTTTTGACCTTTTCTTTCTGTTTTTCTTGGTCTTTTCTTTTTTAGCACAGGAATGGGGAATGGTGGGACTGCAATTAAATTAATGGGGTCACTAACGGTATACATGTCCATGCACAGAACTGCAAATGCCAGGGGCCCTTGCCTCCACTAGGTTCTTGGCATGCAGCTAGTCCAGACAAGCCAGTGTCACTCATAAAGGAATTCGGATTATCACAAACACTAGTTTAGCTTTGCTCCGTCGTTTGACACATTAGGCCGTGTTGTCAAAGCGCAGAAAGCGATCGGCCACTTTTCACATCTTTCTTGGAACGTTCCTAGGGGAAAACAGGCGTGAGCTGGGAGGCGCAAGCTAGTGTGTTAGTACTTCCCCCACTTACATTAGTAGCTTGAAGCCAACAGCGCTTGGAGTTACACAAATTGTCCCCCCCAAAAAAAAAATTTACGTCGGGACAAGCAAAAATACGCAGCTTCCCGTCTCTAGCTAGAATCTCAATTCCACTATCGATTCCCCCTATATCTAACCTATCTAGTCGATCACAATGGAAATCAGTTGACAAGATCAAAAGTCCAGATGAACTAATGGCGCGGGTGAAGCAGGGCGGATGTCATCCCTGTTGACTCCATATTGACCCGCGTCGGGTCCACTAGGTCGACAACCGGCATTTGCCGCTGTCAAAAACAGATTTTTACCTATTGTGGGACCTGAAACATGCCATGTTCTTTGACCAAAAGTCAGACACCCGGTGATTAATTAATCTTTGCAAAATATGGTTGTTTCCAACCTCATATCCGGACGAACCAGAACCGCTCAACTTCTCCGGTGCTTCTGATGATTTTTCCCCTTGACCACACGTCGCGATGAAATCATGACGACCATTACAGGAATGAGAGCCGCCACGACCGTTTATCTATAGAGTAGTCGGAGCAAAATCTCTGGGACGGATCAACATCCAAACCAGGTGAAAAGTGAGGCCGGTGGAGAAGGTGATCGTGCCTTAACACAGCTGTTCGCCTCTTGGGTTGTTGACATGATGCTTGGTGCGACTGTGCTACGGTGCACTTTCTCTAGGCTGGTCCGTTTGTACGTCACACTGTAGATCGCGACCAGCCGGGACTCAAAGAGACAACCATCATCGCTGTCCACTGCATAGCTGGAAATTAGCCCAATGAATTCGGTGTTTATCTCTTCTATCTAATAGTGTGTATCTCGCGTACGACGAATTATGTGTCTACCCGGCGCTTATTCAAGCTGTTTTCGCTCGTCCAGTGTCTATTGTTTATCCAATGGGGAAATTTGAATCGAAACAGGGAGGTGTGGACACCTCTAATGCCGATCGTTCTTAGCGACCTGTCAATTAGGAGGCGCGCAAGATTGGTCTCGACCTCGAAACTTCTCCCCGGAACGTTGATGGATACATAGCCAGCCCACCTCTAAAGTTAGTCGGCAGCCACCCGGTCAGACATGGTGGATGCCGCTGTCGGGGCTGTCACTCTCGCATGAGGAGTCCGGACCTGTCATGGATCTTCTTCAGTGACTCCATACTCGATGGGTCTTGCTGTTTATTTTAACAAAGCCACCATGGACCCGCCAACGCGGAATTGGGATTTCAAAAATTTCAGTTTTTCCCGTCTACCTTTTCGTTCGTTACCGTTTATAAGTTGACCAGGACGTGGTTGCTTCTTTGTCCGGTCTGGTTTCAATGTCAACGAATAAGATCAAGGGAGAGCATTGACATACTGCCTTCTGCCGCTGTCTTTCTTCCTAGGTACTGTTGACCTTCCTTTTCCTTTATCTCAATGTACACCCCAGAGCTGTGATACCCTTTCTTCTTCCTCAATGGTATAGAAGAGAAGAAACCAGTCAGAGTCAGAAATATGGGCGACTTTAACACTGAAGCGTTTACCTTACTGGCGGTGGCTATTGCCATCATCGGCCTGCGAACCACCGCAAGATGGATTATGGTTGGCCCCAAAAACTTCCAGGCAGATGACTATCTGATGTTAGTTGCATGTGTGAGTTTGATTCTAATCCTGCAATATAACTCATTCCCTTGTTAATCTGGATGTGTATAGGTGGTGTACGGGCTTGAAACCGGTGCCGCATACATGGTGGGTGCGTGGTTTATGGGCCTCGCCAACAACTCAATGACCGATGAACAGCGAGCAACTTTATCAGCAAACTCTGAAGAGTATCGTCTGCGTGTGGGTGGCTCAAAAATTCAGGTCGCTGGCTGGTCGTTGTACACTCTTTTGCTTTGGCTGCTCAAGACATGCATGGCTATTTTCTATTCTCGGTTGACGTGAGCCTTTTTTTTCAACCCCGTCTCCTTGTTCTGTGTTGACTCTGAGTTTGCGATCTAGCGCAGGTTTGATAAATATGCGAGTCCGAATTCACATCGCATATGGTTTGATCGCCGGGACTTATATTGCTACAATTTGTTCGATCCTCTTCGGATGTCATCCGTTGGACAAGAATTGGCAAATCAATCCTAACCCTGGGAGTATGTTGCCAAAGACTGATAATTGGGGAAAACAGCCTCTAATAACGTAGTAGATTACTGTCAGCCGGCCGTGTCCAAGATTGACATCTATGTGACTGTGGTGCTTAATGTCCTGACCGACCTCTATCTAATCAGTATACCTGCTCCAGTAAGTCTGTCTACAAGTATGCCCAGCGTGTCGCTAACCAGTGTAATTGAAGATGCTATTCAAAGCTAGATTGAGATGGCGGGAGAAGCTGGAACTTCTGATTCTTTTCAGTGGTGGACTGTTTGTCATGATGGCAGGTATTCTTCGCTGTGTTCTGATCTTGACAGTAAGTTGACTCTCCATGATGGAAAGTCCAAGGCCTAATGAGTATTTAGGCTGGTGCCAATGGTGCCCAACAAGCTGGCAGCTGGGCCTGTCGTGAGACCTTTGTCGCTGTCGTCATTGGCAACGTGCCCATGATCTATCCTCTGTTCCGGCGAGCTGCCCGACGTGCTGGTTTATACATCACCTCAAGGAATGGATCACAAAGTTACCCTGCCTATCCTCTCTCAGACGGTGACACTGGCGGCGGCAGTTATACTAAGCGCAAGAAGTTCCGTCATCCGCTATCTATTCCGGGAGACACCCAATGGAACACAATAAGTGACGAGCAAATGATTTTGCCTACCTCTCGGCAACAACCGCCTACTTGCACTGCTGGTGAAGGTGACTGGGAGACCCACAGTCAGAGCAGCCAAGGCGGAGGCATCAAAGTGGTCCATGAAACGATTGTTCATAGCAGAGAAAAGTCACCGCGGTTATAGTACAAGACGGCAGCAATCTCAATACGGGAATTGACATCAAGGGAGGCTTTTTTATGTCTTTTGACCCAGTGGACATTCAGTGGTTGACATATCTGTTATTTGAATGCAATACGTTTTGTATAATTTTAGGGGATTGATACAGACACCCCCCCTTTGGATGCTAACACCCCCCCTGCCTGAGGATTCAGGCCAATATATTTTCTGCCGGACATATTTCTGCCACCAGCGACCATGCTTCCAACACAAACTAGAGGTACTTACATTTACTATGTAACCCTCTAATTACATAAAGTCCCTTTCGTACTCTACCACCACCATGCCAAAAGCACAGCGCTAGTCCCAAATAGGAAATAGATGCTGTTTTCAAAAACTCTACAGAAATGAAGGAATTGCAGGGGCCAGCACCCATTTTTCGTCAAATTCTTAGAGAATTGCATAAGAATAGTGAAGAAATATTGTAAATTCGACAGTATTACCATTCGTAATGCTTTGGCCGCTTCCTGATCCGGCCCGACCGGCGATTCGCGTCCTAAGCGACCGGTGAAGCTATTCCCGACCCTGGAGATGAAGGAGGAATGCTCGCCGGCGAAGCCGTACGGGCTTCCTAGGCCGTAGACGAAGCTATTCCCACTCCGTTATCACCCTATGAGGCTTGTTGTGTTCCTCCACGTCTACGGCCACGGCCACGTCCACGGCCACGTCCACGTCCACGTCCACGTCCACGGCCACCTTCCTAGGCCGTAGATAAAGCTATTCCCACTCCGTTATTACCCTGCGAGGCTTATTATGTTCCTCTACGTCCACGGCCACGTCCACGGCCACGGCCACGTCTACGTCCACCTTCCTAGGATAGCATAAGCTCAAAGCCGGAGGGTTCTCGCTGGGTGGAGGTGTCTTGGGTGCTTACTTAGGTGCTTTCGCCGCCGATAAAGTTCCTAGCGCCTTGGGGGCGTCCTCGCCGGCGTACTTAGAGAGGATCCTAGAGTAGGAGTAGCGGGTCAATAGGAGGCGCAGAGACACTATACAAATGCCAGTGTTAATAGAATAACTTAGGCTCAAAGCTCTTGTTCTCCACTTCGTACTATATGATGAGATAAATATATAGAAACCCTGCCGTACCTAGCGAATTATAGCGGCAAAGTGGAGGAATCGGCGGCTTCTCGTCACTTGCTAGTAGGAAGCGGTTATAGACGTCTTTTATATGCTCTATCGCCTTGGCTGAAATTCGTCTAAGAACTAGCCTAAATAGCTGCTTCTAGCGACTATTAGTAGGCCTTCTTACCTTCTCATTCTCGATCTTAGCGGTAGCCTTTTGAAATTGAAGCTTTACAGCATTCTCAAAGGTGCGAAGGACCACTAGTAGATCATTAGTTGAGACTTAAAGGCCCTACTTAAGCAGCCAGTGAGCTCCCTCGGTCCAAGAGGTCGCAATCTTATTGAGATAAAGGTATTCGGAGGTGTATTCATAAAGGAAATACTTAGGGCAGTCGTCTAGCCATTCACTCTATAGATATTAGAGTAAAGGTTCAAAAATCGGCTCCTTGTAGTGCTCTTTGAATTGTCTCTATCTCTCCTCCCTCTCTACGGTTGTGATCGTATAGACGACGCGAATCCACCGCTTTAGTATCGTCTTCTATACTTTATGGACTATTTCTCGAAGCTCTCGGTCTCTCTCCGCCTTTGTCTAACGCTATAAAGCCGAGGAAGCAGCCTCTTACCGCTCTTTTACTAGCTACTCTGCGAGAATCGGACGAGCTTTCTTCATGATATTCATATTGATATGCCATAGACAGATTATATACTTTGTAGAAGGGAAGACGACCTTCATAGTATTCATTAGCGCTTGCTCCTTATCGGAAAGGATGGTCCGGGGTGCTTAAAGGCTAAGAGCTTTATAAGCCTCTACTAGACAGCTTAAAATGACTTCGTAGCTGTTATCTTTCTCGTCCTTTATGAATGCGAAGCCGATGTAAAAGGTTAAGCCCGTAGTAGTGAAGCTAACGATATCGAGCATTAGAAGGCTATACCGGTTAGTTTTATATATATAGTCCATTGAAATAACCCATGAATTTGTCTTAAGGAATGCAATACTCGTTTTATGTATACAAAAGAGGGCTGTGACATGATTCTTATCGTCAACTTCATACTTAAAGATCCATTCGCCGTCCTTTGGAAGCTCTATCAAGAGAGCTTGAAGCGGTGTACGGCCAGCAAGGAAATCAATATAAAGCTTCCTCCGAAAGTTGTAGATATCCCGGGTAGTGAGGCAGGAATCCTAGTCGTCCTTTTGAATACCGGTGAGAATATGACGGGTAGAAAGACCCTACTAGAGCTGATTCTTAATATTCGATGCCTTTACATACAATTCCTGCTTCCGGTGTGGCATATAAGTAAGAGGAGGCGAGGACTCATAGTTATAGTGTTGATTCTCTACTATAAGGTTCCATCGGCCTTCTTGAAGCCGTAGCGATATCGAAAAGGGGCATTCAATCGCTAGCGAGGTAGTCTCCCGCTTCCGCGTAGGGCTATTCGGGCTATTTCTTAGCCGGCGGCCCCGGTTACAGCATAGGCGAACTGTCTTTAGGACCCCTTTCTTTGTACGTTTCGACCGAAGAGTTAAGACTACGTAGCCATGCTAGCGGCCAAAGATATTGATCGCGACAATTCCTTGCTCAGGCGTATCGTACTGCTGAGGTAAAGGAGGCAGCGGGAAGGTATAGGACTCAGGAATAGCGTCATAGAGGCTTAGCGGCGCGTGATAGAGGCTTGGCGGCGCGTCATAGAGGCTTGGCGGCATCGGCGGGGACTCGGGAATAGCTTCATGCTCAGAATCGGACGGCGAATCAGGCTATGAGGAAGCCATTGTAAAAAGCAATAAAATACGAGAGAAATGGGTGGAAACATGGGAGGTTTGAAGGTGTAAACAACAATTATTTTGGATTTCTTGTTAGGTACTACAGTGGTACAGGAGTGACTTAATTTTACTAGCGATTTACATAGTAATTTGAGGTACTAAGGTGTGATATACATGCAGGGTAGTGGTAGCAATAAATAAAAGTTCGAGGATGAAAGCGGTGAGAAAAGCGGTCAGTAAATGCCTGAATCCTCAGGCAAGGGGGGGGGTGTTAGCATCCAAAGGGGGGGTGTCTGTATCAATCCCCTAATTTTATACCCTTTTCTGGCACGGTTCTTGTCTTTTTCTGCTCATCTTGTTCAGTTTCAAAATTTCCCCAGTCCCGCTCTGCGATTATACATGAACCAGACGTCAAATATTAACCTAGAGACCTTAGCCGCTCGTTTCTTGTTTGGATGGAGCAGTGCGTAAACATGGTAGCGGTCATTCGACATATATCCAAATCGGTCAGCTGCAAGGTGAAATGAGCGATCTAGGCCAAGATTGAAGTTAAAGTATGATACAAACTGTTTATAGCCTTGGAACCATGCGGACGCTGACTTTTAATTTACTCAAGGGAGTAGGAATTTATCCTTGCCAAGTCTTGCAGCCATAAGCGGCATTTGAAACCCACCGGAGTAATCCTGCAACGGGGCTTTTTGCCCTTCTACTACTTTTTTCGGCTCTCCACCGGAGAAAAAGCCACAGGTTTCTCAGAAACTTGATCTGGGGCAATGATCGACCGCTCCCGTAGAACGACTTTTAGGCAAACAATGCCCCTGTTGACGCAAAAGTTGCTCCCCCACGGAACTCCGCAGTCACCCCGCCAATTGAAGGGGTGGAGATACCATAGCATGATGAACATACAGTTTACGGAGGGTGGGAACTCCGGCAGATCCTGGACTTGAGATAAAAGGGTGTCTCATCTCGCAGTCTCGAGCTTATCCACGAGCTTACCTCTAGCGACCAGGACAATGCCTCTCAGCCTTTTGGCAATTTTTCTCGCAGCCGGGCTGGTGTCTGCCGACAACATCACCGCTACAGTGAATCTGGGCGTTTCCAAAGGCCGGTCTGTACATAGGGCGTCTGGGTTCATTTATGGAATTCCCGATACCCTCAACCAGATCCCCGACCATTGGTATACAGATATTGGATTCAACTACGGGCGCGCAGGAGGAGCGCAGCTCGATACACCGGCCCGAGGCTGGATCTGGGGTATTGATGAGTATCAGGGCCGGCTCGAGTCTACGTTGTCCAATTATCAGACCTGTCGCAAGTATGGCGCACCCTTTATTCTTCTCCCTCACGATGTTTGGGGAACAGACCATACAAACTCATCGACAGTTTGGCCTGGTGACAACGGAGATTGGTCGGACTGGGACAAGTTTGTAAAGACTCTCATGGGGGATCTTGAAGCAAATAACGCTCTCGAAGGCCTTGTCTGGGATATCTGGAATGAGCCTGATATCAGTATTTTCTGGAGGCGCAGCCAGCAGCAGTGGATTGATCTCTATATCCGCACCCACAAGCTTCTCCGGTGAGCCTGTTTCCCTTCTCACGTCGACTTGGATTGCTAACTCAAGTGATTCAAAGTGAGAATCCTAAGTATGATATCGTTGAGATTTCAGGTCCCTCTTTGGCATTACGGCCCGTATCTGGCAACACTTGGTGGACCGACTGGCTTGATCAAATCGCGGGCAATGACACTGTTCCAGAGCAGTACTCTTATCATTTGGAAGGCGGCTCAGAGGAGTGGGACAACGATCTTCAAAACACCAATGCGACACTTGCGGCTCTTTTGAAAACATACAACCTGCCAGACCGCCAAATCAATATCAACGAATACGCGAATCACGGGGAGCAAGTCCCAGCCGGTGCAGCTTGGTGGATCTCACGATTGGAGCGCTACGATGCATTCGGGCTCCGTGGCAACTGGCTGAGCGGCTGGACGTTGCACGACCTCATGGCCAATCTTTTAACCAAGGTCTCTAACCCTTCGGATTACAACGCTACCGACTATGCCGCAGCCCCGGAGTTCCAAGTGTATAAATACTACAATCTGAATATGACTGGGAGCCGAGTTGAGACTGTTGGTACCGGTGATCGTCTATTCGATGTATATGCGACGGTTGACTCGGACAAAGTGCGCATTCTGTCGGGGACTCGTATCACATCCGGCAATTGGCAGATCACAGTGGACAAATTGAGCGCCGTAGGTCTCGCAACCGAGGGCTCGGTGGATATACAGACCTGGGGGTTTGCAGGCACGTCTATCTACGAGGAGGTGGACGCACCTAGTGATCGAGGGGTGGTCACTCACACATACGCAGGCGATACTCTGACGTTCCCTATTTACCAGACCGATGCCAGCACTGCATGGGCATTTGAGTTCAGTCGCTAGTAGATCGGACAATTCAAATTTGTGTACAGTGGACAGTGATAATATCAAAGTACAATCTATATACTCCGTACATGCCCTAAGCGTATGCCAAGACCCAAAATTCCGAAGATTCCGACACCCTTTGTTTTCTCCATATAAATTCCGCCACGCTTCAACAACTGTTTCCGCCATGAAGAATGTGAAAGCCAAGAGGAACTCTTTAGACTCCAGGGGGGATGATAACAGTACAGCATTCCCCTCGCAAGACGCGAAGTGTGATCAAGATGGCCTATCAGTCGAGACCGAAACCAAGCGAACCAAACGAGGAAAATATGCCTCGAGAGCATGGTGCGCATCTTATTTACCATCTGTAGCACTCCATACTAATGCTATGTATCCGGTTTAGTGGGCAGTGTAAGCGGCGGAAAATCAAGGTAGGGCCTGCCTTGATAAACGTCCCCTGGACTAGTCGGAGAGAGTCAAACTGAACATAACGTGTGACAGTGTGATGGCAATGATTCGTGCAAATCATGCATTACAAAGCAATGTGAATGTCAGCGAGAGGGGGCTGATATGAGAGGGAGATGGCAGCAGCCTAATGAAACTTCTGTATACCTGAGGTTTGAGATGACCGATCCAGCCTATCGGATTCAAGCGAATATCTGCTGAGTTTGACCTTAGAGCAAAGAACCTGAACTATTGAAAGAATCAGTTTGGTGGTCAGTTACACAACGTGGGAACACCAGTATTCCACACCGAGAGACATCAAGACCAGGGCCCCAAGGATCAGTTCATCGAGCCCCAAAGCCTCCCAGATGACACGGCAACGGGTAGCAAACGGCCTTTTCGGCATCACACTACCTCACCACAGTGCCGACCTTTTCCGGAGAGACCTCTTTAACACATAATCTGACTGTCGTCGAAGGACGGCTAGAGCAGATGGGCGTTAGATATGCAAGGCTACGGTCTACATCCCCCAATCAACCTTTCGCTTCTCGATTAACTCCATCCCCATGCGAGTCACCAAATACTAGACCACGACATCAGACCCAGGGCTATATATATCAGCTTCTTGATCCTCATGGTATAGTCCCGGATCGAAAGCAATGGGACCAGCTCATGCACATATTTTGCGACAAGGTGCACATTTTGGTTCCATTTTTGCATTTACCTTCCCTATAGGAAGCCTATTCGAAAATGTGGGAAAACTCCGGGGGTCCGAATCGAGTCCCTACCATCGAAATGCTGAGTCGCGTTTCGCCTTGGCACACGTTCTACTATGCTTGTCCAATTGTAAATGCGTGATATCCTCACGTGCGAACGGTCCAGATGGTCATTATTCCGCCGGTTGGAGTTTGTACAGAGCAGCCAGAGATATCTTCGGTGATCTTCTCGATGTCTTCAGCGAGTGTTCAAATCAGATACTCTTGCTCCAGACGATATTGTTAATGGTGAGGAGCAGAACGGCCGTTTAACATGTCTATCTGGACTGACTCCATTTTCTATTTTGTGCAGGTTGTCTACCTTTTCCGCATTGATGCACACGGTCCTGCCGAGAAGCTCTTGGCCCCTTTCAATATCACATCCACATCATATCGGACTCCACCGATACCAAGTGGTGGAGAAATTGGGCATTTTTGAAAGTGAAATGGCTCGGCGTTTCTGGTGGTGCATCTACCTCATGAAAAGACGACTAGCTATTGAAACAGATCGCCCATTCCTAATCCAGGATGTGAATATTGACATTGGCCTTCCGCGGACTGTGAGTGATGAGTGTCTCAGCAGGTATCGTGGAACTTCTCACCTGATACGTGCCGACGATACCGCCAATGAAAGGTCACATACAACAGTGCCATATTTGATTGCTATGGCCAGCTATTCGAGAATAATTGGCAAAGTATGGGAAGATTTGTATGGTGCCTCTACCGCCCACTCCTCGCCAAGTTCATTTCTCAATGAATACCTGGGGCTTCTGATCACGCAGTCTCAAAAAGACCTTCAACCGGAATTTTCATATGACGCCCGTCGGCCGGGAAGCTGCAGGGCAAGCGGATTGGCCTGGTGGCAAATCAAACAGCAACTGATCATGCGAATTATAAGTTCTTTGGTTATGTTACTTTGCAAACCCCCAGTCACATTGGCGAATCCTAATCATATAATCATTGAGCAGCGGTGGGCATCACTTTACCCTCCTAATTAGGAAGCCGATGCTACAGCGAGCCGGCTCTCTGCATTCACCAGAGGCTACTGAAAACGAAGTCATCTGCATGCGTCTGGTCCAGGGAATTAGTGATGATTTCTCAAATGTGCCTGAAGACCACCATCCAAAGTACACATTCCCATTTTTGCACTGTCTCACTAGTGCAACTATAATTGCCCTTGGTCTCATAATGAAGCAGCATTCATTCAGGCATACTTACGGGAAAATGGCGTTGGAAACTGCACGGTCGCTGAAGAAACACTGTCATAGAACCTGGGTGTCCGGCAAAATGGCTCGAGCAGTCTGGAAGCTGAACCAAATGGCCGAGGCCACTCTAAACCCAAACTTCTGTTCACCAGAAGACCAAAATAACAATCAAAAAACGTCCTCATCGCAAGCCTCTTCTCAATCTCATCAAAGTCTTGGCATGGATGAACATCTTCAGGATCACCCTATACCAGCAGAACAGACGCTGTTGAAAACAGTACCGAGAGCAGACACGACAATATCTGCTTCTCATCGGAGGATCTCTCGACCTGAAAGCGACTGCCAATTATTGCCTGGCCAACCACAATGTTCAAATCACGCTGATTGGCATTCTAAAATCACAAAACCGCCGGACCTGGAAAAAGATGAGATGATGACCAACGACTTTGGTTTTGAAGAAGGCCAAAAAGTCTTACATCCTTCCAGCGGTGGTCAGCGGAAAATTTCTCTAAATGAGACCAATACACTACATGGAACTCAAAAAGGCGAGATGAACCCAGTCCACTCGGAGAATATTGACCTCAATTTTCAGGGGAAGGAACCAAACGCAATGTCAGGGTCATATGCGCAAGAACTCGGGCCCTTCGCACCGGATCCAAATACCTGGCTACCTGGAGAAATGATAGATGGTGGAATGGAGTGGCTACAGACATTATTCGCAAATGATCTGGATACACACCTTCCGTTTCCTAGGCCCTCGGGTTGCAGAATCCCACGGAAAGAAAGATAATGTAACTATTCCACCATCAGGTCTAGTGTGGTTGCAACAGGGGTCATAAGTGTGAATACAGAGCCATTGATGAAGTATTGGACTGTCTCTACATGAAAGCCTCGAAGCGAGTATACTATTTCATGGATTGTTTTCGCCCTACTTTGCCTCTCTTTTTTCATCTCTTTTTTGCCCATTTTCGAGTGCCTCGAATTGCAGCTGTTCATGTCCAAGGGACTTATAGCTTGTGACGGTAGCTATATACCCTTCTTATTGCACTTGATGATCGAGTCTGGTTCTCTCGTCTACAATCCTGCTTGGGAACCAATGATATAAATTTGCAGTCCCAGCCTCTCATTCTGATCCACCAAACACGCATCATCCTTCAGAACCAAAGTCTGTCGCGGCCGAATTTATAAAGCAAGGAAACTTCAACAACCACCCATATCTCTCTTTGCAATCATCGGGCTCCGCAGTCTAATATGGTGGCCATATTTGTAAAAGATAAAGGGAATAGGGATGAGAAAGACTTCTATCAGTGCCAGCATTGTGCTCGCCCAATTTGGGCCGAGTACATTGTACATTTTGTCCCCAGCGAGAGGCAAAACTCCAGCAAGCCCATATCGCACAATGGAGTTTCCTGCTAGAGCCGAGGCTGCATAGACAGTATAACTCCCAGCTATGTAGCTGGTGGCATAGATGAAAACAAAGCCATTCCCGAAGCCAAAGGGTAGTCGGGCGAGAATGGGAAATATCCAGTGTACTGAAGGGCGTGCCGTCCAAGCAAACCAGATTTCTCCAACTGGTATTAGGATGCTGCCAATACAAATTGCAATCACTCCAGCCTCAGGGGCTGGCCGTCCCATGTTTAGATCTCGGGGATGTAGATCGATGATTCTTCTGATGAGGGGCTCAAGTAAAACGGCGATGGTCGTTCCTGTGCCAATACCACAATATCCTAGGCCTGCGAGACCAGCAGTCCAGCCCCGGCTTTTTTCAAATATAATTGGATAGGCTACAAAACATAAAAACAGCACCGCGTAAACGACCCCAACATACAAATTCCAAAATATGCTTTTTGCAGTACCAGATTGATTGGTTTGAAGATCAGCGTGCAAACTATTCACATTTGACTCACCAAATAGGCTCAGTCACAACCATTCGTAAAGGTCGTACCAAATTAGTCTTCAAAACTTGTAGGCCAGTCTCCCGGTGATCAAACCGGCACCACCATCGGCGGTCCCCCGTTGCCCGTTGTTTTTCTCTTGTGCGGTTGCGAAGAAGAGCCGGAGCGTATGTTTCCTTGACTAAAATCATCAAGCTGAGGGAAATTCCACTGCAAATCAAGACTACCCAATCGATCCAACGCCAGCCAAGGTACTGACAAATGAAGCCACCAATAATGGGGCCTAATGAGTTACAGCAAGAGGTCAGTGGTCGAGATACCAGGCACATTCGCCAGTGGGTGTGAACGTACCAAGAACAGGCCCATTCATGGTTCCAAGACTCCAAAAGCTCAGTGCCAATGCTCGATATTGGTCATCCGTCACATCGGTAACACTTCCTGGGGCACTGGCGATCATAGTTCCACCGAAGAAGCCTCCGAAGAATCGACCGATCAGAATGGTTTCGATATTCTCTGCCAAGGCGACGGGCAATATGAGGAGGGCGAACAGAAGGACAGAAATGATGTATATGTGCAGGCGGCCATAGGTCTCCGAGAGGGACGACAAAACAACCGATCCCAACGCGAGACCAAAAAGATTTGTGGTCAGGCCAAGAAGAACTATTTGTGTCGAAACATTGAACTCTCTTCTTATACCGTCAACACCAGAAGTATACATGGTCGAATATATTACCCTGCGTTATGCCCGTTAATCGGGTCAGCTGGGCGCGAGAAGATGCGATGAGGCTTTCAATGGACACTAGACTCACACTATTGTGGTAGAAAATGACATAGATGCAACAATGAACACTCTATACCACAGTGACCAATTCCGAGGGTTCTCCGCGTCTAGAGGCTCCCACGTCATTTCGTTTCGTGGATCCCTCGCCGCAGCGTAGTTACCACAAAGTGCGACAACAGAGGGTTCTTTGGGGTCGTCCATTTTGAACTGTGAGGATCTTGAAAAGGAAATCAATTTGCTGAATATAAACCGTTTTATCCATCTCATAAGCGAACCGTTTGCGGGGCTGCAAGAGACGGAATCTTGAACATTCCGTGTCGAGCGGAGTATATACCCATCACGGCGTTGCCCCATGTCGCAGGGGAGGGCCTCGCTTTCGCCTTTTGCTGGATGGGTCATAGAGATGAAGTCAATTGTATTTAACTATCTTGCTATGTTCGATGCACAAATATCGGAGGTAGCACATTAGAAAAGTATCCTGGATTGGAGCATATAGTTTCCTTCTGGTTCTAGTAACTGTAGACTAGCTTCGGTAATTATAATGCATACCGGAAAAAGGGGTTCTGCTTGTCGGTGAGATCGTCAAAGGCAATCTTGTCTCGTTGCACCTCATCGAGCTCCAATTTGTCCCGGGTTCGATTCTCACGCCACAGCACCAGGTACAATGTAACAGCAGCAGCAATTGTGATACAATAACTAGATCTTGTTAGATAAGCCAATATAAATTGGAAAGAGGATAACTAACCAGATCACCATGCCGGTCCACAGCTCCGGATAGTGCAGTGCTTTAGTATTCGTTTTCACTAGCTGGGGCCCAATGATGTTGCCCACGGTATACGCAACAAAGACAGTTGCTGCCATGATAGTTTTCTTCGTGGCTCCAGCAACGTTACTAGCCCCAACTGTGATGATCAGACTGACCACTGGTCCAAAGAAGCCAGTCAGCGCGTAGCCTACGACGGGGGTCGCCGGATGGTATCCCCATTGTGATTTCCAAATCATAACACAGCCGGCAATGACGGGAAGGCAACAGGTAATCAGCATAGGAATGCGCGCATTGGGAACAATGGTAGAAACATAACCACAGAGAGGAATAAAGATGACACAAACGCCACCGACGGGGAACTGGAATAGGATGGAATCCAAGGTATTATAACCAAATGTCGATACGATCAACGGCCCAAAGCCCGAAATAGCACCGTTTATAGTGTACCTAATCATGCTCATTAGTAAAGTGCATATGCGAGATGTGATGTGATCATCACTCCATTCTACGAGAAGACTCACGCAGCTGCCATCATGATAGCCACCAGATAAATTTTGACGTCTGTCAAACACTCTCTGATCTGATCAAATTTAATCTTCTGACACCTTACACCAGTTTGACCCTTCCGGAGTCGCTCCACAGCGACCATTCGCTCTTCAGGGGTCAGGAACCAGGCAGAGACGGGCGAATTTGGCATAGTACAGCACCAGAGACCAAACAAAAAGGTCAGGGCGCCAGCCAGAATGTAAATGTACTGCCATCTCTTCAAGGATCCAGACGTAATTTGGCCAAATCCGTAGTTAAGTGCGCTGCCGATAATAGTAAACCAGCCAGTGCCAGAGAACCACCACGCTTGCCGAAGAGCCTGCTCTTCTTGTGTGTAGTAACCACTGACTATAGTCATGAAACCAGTCGGGATAACACTTTCAATGAATCCTGTACTGTGTTAGGGAAAGAAACTTTGCCTTCAAGATGAACACGTACCAAGGAAGAATCGCTGCACGAAAAGTCCCTTCCAGGTTGTCACGCCGGCAGTGGCTGCACACACAACGGCCCAGAGAAGAACTACTGGACCCAGAACCGATCGAATGTTAAACCGCTGTAAAACAAAAGACATTGGATAGAGACCAGCAAGCATTCCAAAGTAAAAGATCGACGTTGCCCAGCTGAGTCGGGAGGTATCGACTGATGGGGGAGATGTAGAATGGTCTGTCACTTTCAAGGCCAAGTCGGTTGTCATGCCAAAGAGCGAGGCGCTGCCTAGGATAGCCTGGATACTGTATCAGAGCTGCGGTCTCCAGGTTTACATCAGATATCGCATCGTACCTTGTCATAGTACACCATGCCATAGCCTGTGTTCCAAGTTAGCCAAGCTGTCATACGCAGCGTCTTGGAGGTGATATCCGTTCCGCAACTGACCAATGAGCATAGCAGGCATTAAATACAAGTCAATCTTCCGTAGCACTCGCTTTTCTACGACAGGGTCAATATCCTGGGCAACCTCGCTCACCACCGCCAATGCGGCATCCTTTTCGGGTGTGCCATGAGCGGAATCGCCGGGGCTGGTGATGCCGTGGATCTGGATCATAATCACAAACTGAATCTGTGATCTCCGAGGCTTCAAAGTCTGAAATCACAAGCACACTGGACAATAGCAAAAAATTGCGGAGATGCGACAATTTTGTTTAAACTTCGCATTCTCCCAATCGGGATGGCCGATATCGCTAGTCCCACCGCCTATGGCAGAATCAACACAGGAACTTTCTGTACATGTACAAGTTATCGTGGCGAATTGCGAGATAAGCATAAGCATGAAGGTTAGCTCAATGGAATGTGGCTATTGACATGGATTATGTTTTCAGGCCCCGGATAGACCGATGCTTCTTGCGGAAGGATTGCATGTGTTTGCAGACTAGTGAATACCAGCTAGGGAATTCAACTTGCCACACCTACTTGCAAATAGAATGAATATAGGCAGTGGTTGAACAAACAGATATCTGACGTGTCTAGGTAAAGGTAGCATCCATGGATTCGCCTGCTGACCACATGTTTTATATCCATCCGTATATCTACCTACCTACCTACCTACCTACTCCCCCGGGCTGACCTTTGTCACTTTCACTCTAACCTTCAGGTCATCACAATATCCCAGCGTCTGTCCTTCACTTCAGAACATCGGAATTGTTTCTGAAAGCTCCCAATTGGCTTCACCACGGCCCACTTGGACGTGGGTATATGATGTCACCACTTCAGTCAAATCTTGATAACATATCCTTTGTTCTCGATCTGAGCGCCGATTAATTTACTGATACGTTAGCCAGAGTCCCAGAGTTAAGGTGTGCGAGGAAGTAACCAACGTCGAAGGATTCTGGTATGTGGTGATATCAGTGGAGTTCATGGATCCGTTATGAAGCTTAGGCTGTATCGCGAGCGGTTTTGTTTGCGAAACTTTCCAAGAGGTTCTGTAAAATGTCTGATCCGGCCTCGGGAGCCTCGGATGAGCTGGACAATATGGGCAATGACGTATCGGAGGGCTTTATATATAAAGCGCCTTTTCACAATTCGTCATGGGACACTCGTGCACCAATTTGAAACTTCCCACGCCAAACTAATTTTCTTGACCGATTTCACATAATGCCTATTAAGTTCACCGTGTATAGGGGTTCCAAAGATGGAATCCAACAGGCGGAGACCGAGCGACAAGACCTTAAATCCGACGACGTACTCGTTCGCATTACCCACTCTGGCGTTTGTGGGACTGATGTTCATTACCAAGGCGCCGACATGGCACTCGGTCATGAAGGAACCGGTGTGGTAGAGGCGACCGGTCCTGACGCGCATCTCTTGAAGAAAGGCGACCGTGTAGGCTGGGGTTATGAACACGACTGTTGCGGCCACTGCAAACAATGCCTCACCGGTTGGGAAACAATGTGTCGTGAGCGCAAGATGTACGGCTACGCCAACCTCGACCAGGGTTCTTTCGGCACACATGCGGTGTGGCGTGAGGCCTTTTTGTTCAAGGTTCCTGATAATATGAGCAACGAAGACGCCGGTCCTTTGATGTGTGGTGGATCGACTGTTTTCAACGCTCTTCACGTGGCACAGGTTCGTCCGACCGCTCGCGTCGGTATAGTTGGTGTTGGTGGGCTGGGACACCTGGCCATCCAGTTTGCTGCCAAGATGGGCTGTCAAGTCGTGGTGTTCTCGGGCACAGATAGTAAGAAGGAGGAGGCGATCAAGCTAGGCGCCGTCGAATTCTATGCGACCAAGGGTGTGAAAGACTTGAAGATCTCAGCCCCCATCGATAACCTCATTGTGACAACCAGCAGCCAGCCAGATTGGCAACTCTACCTGAACGTCATGGCACCCAATGGTGTCATTTCGCCGCTCTCCGTAGACGCCAACGACCTCAAGATCCCGTACATGCCATTGCTTGTGAATGGTCTTCGGGTGCAAGGAGGCATCGTGTCCTCAAGACAAGTCCATCGAGATATGCTCGAATTTGCCGCATTCCATGGCATCAAGCCCATCAAGATGACCTTCCCTCTGACACGGGATGGCGTGAAACAAAGTCTTCAAACCCTGGAAGAAGGCAAAATGCGTTACCGCGGAGTTCTGGTGGCTGACGCATAGAGTCTTGTCGTTTGAGTTGTTAGGTTGTATGTGGAGGACTGTGTTGAAATATTGGGTGTCTGTATCTAACTGTGAAAATCAGTAAACATATTGCAGTGTTCAATCATCAAATGCCTCTCATTTGACATATGCAGGCCGAGGAAAAGGGACAAGGAATGAACAGGGAGAAGAATAGAAAAGAAGGAGAAACCAACGTTGACATTCAACTGAGGACCTTGACAGATGAGTAGATTGAGATTTGTTGGACTACCAACGTCATAGATTTCTACGGGCTTTGATCACTGTACGCTACCACGTGGCCCTAGAGAAGGCCTTGAACTGGTTTGTCTTTTCCATCACGAGAATGAGCAGGAGGAAGGCGAGGGACAGGCAGCCGCAATTGTTTTGCAGCCTCCCGCACGGCCCAAAGGCCAGTCACAAAGGCCAGAGCAAGGTCTCCAGAATAACTAAGGTTGCTGAAACCACCAGCATCAACGCCTGCTACAAGCAAGCCTGGAATGATGGAGTTATCGGGGGGTTAGCGCGTTCCCTTGTGAGTCGATCGCATCCCGCCGTAGGTGAAGGTGATACTTATAAATGTTAGAAGAATGGCTGAGCTTGGGACATTAACATTTGATGGCTGAACCTCTTATGGCATAAACCGACCTTTACCATCCACCAAAGGTGCAGAGCGCGGTCCACCATGGCCAACAGGGACGTCCAAGGAGATGTACTTGTGCCTCAAAGGCATCACTTGATCATACTGCTCGATGGTGCATCTTCCCTGCACATCGTCCACAACCCCGCCACTGATGAAGAATCTTCACCAACCATTTAGCGTTGATGCCTTTCCCACGTTACAGTCGTGGTGGCGCGCTTTTTGCAGTCGATCAACATTGCCAGCATTGGGGAACAACTCACCCACGCAGTGTCGGTGGCGGGTTCCCTCGCTAGAGGAGAGAGCCAGGTCAAATAGTAATTTTGCTTTGGTGTATATTCACATACTTGAACAATATAAACTCACGGCGCCTTTCCTGCTTGGCAAGATATTGGTTGATAATTTTATCTCCTGTTGTTTCATCTGCAGACCGTCGGCCAGCTTCTTTTATCAACAGGCAATGCTTGCTTTCTATGCAGTTGTCAGGTATCTGGATGCGTTCACTCGGGATCTGGGCTTACGATACTGGGCAAGTGGAAGATAATCCTTCAGGTCCACGTCCTCAGCCCCGAGTGGAGCTGGCAGTAGATGGCCATAACAGGTATTCATACCTCTGTTAGCTCCGGCACCAAATTCAATGACCATATTGAGCCCATCACCCACCAAGCCACGATTGGGGCGCACGATGTTGTCTCCGCCTTGTCCTAGATACTTTGATGTAATATCTGGAGAACCTTGGAATCCACTAGTGGCCAAGACGACCAATTTAGCTTGAACTTCATAGTATGTAGATGGTGAATTGGGTGTATTCTGACAAGTGATGGCACCTATCGCAGTCGATCCAGGCAACCCAGGCTCTTTCTGAATTAGCCTAAGCACCGAGGTGTTTGTGAAAAGCGCATTTGCTTTGCTCGACCTGATACGATTTTGATGGAGATCGTGAAGGTTGGATATTTTGTTACCCACTGTGACTTTGGCAATTCAAATTAGTACCTCATTGTACCTATTGTCATGATGCCATCGAAGCGCTTTGCAGTAGGCACACCATTGTCACGCATCCACTGCACTGCCGGCAGGTAATCTTTCATCCATGCTTTTTGTAGAGTAACGTCTCCTGCTGGGACCCAATATCTCAGCTTATCATATGTTTGGGATCCCCAGCTATCCGTCGATATTGTCAATAGGGATCCTTGTTCTCCAGACTAGTTCAATTACTACATTCCCGCGGAGTAATTCGATGAGCCACCAATCTCTGTTTGTTTCTCGGCTACCAATGTTTTAGCTCCTGCTTCTGTTGCGAAAGCAGTACATGCCATCTCAGACATTCCTCCCCCGCAGACCAGAACATCCACGTTGATAGTCTCCATTTTGAGCCCGATTGGATTCTGGACGCCTGGCAAGAGCAAGACCAAATTGTTTTGTCTTTCACATAAAGTGTAGGGCTCCGGCAATCGGTCATTTACAATCTTCAAGTCTTATAGTGTTTTTCTAAGACTTTCCGGTCATTAGATTTGCTCATACGTCGATCCGGTTCCTAATCAAATGGCCGGTGGTCCACATAAGTGATTACGTCGTGGCGTATATACACACAGTAACACATAACCACTGTACGCGGGTATAGGTATACAGGGATATCGCGGCTAAACATATTACTATCTGATCTGGGCTAGCACTCCACTGCCTCTTTCGCTTCTCCTTTCCCTGACTACTCGTACTATGTACGTATCACGTGATCCATCTCCCGCCCCACCCGGCCACTGCGTAGACTACTTCATCACTCTTGGGACTTCAGACTCACCTTCAAAGTGTCTGGATTTCTCCAGTTTGTCTCTCTGATTAATTACATCTCTATCTGTGTGGATTGCTACTATCGGCCAAAACTCGGCGCCACAGCTGTCCACTTGCCGTATTGCCGTTGACAGGGTGCCGTCACGAGCCGAAGAGCCGAGATCAGCGTCCCCAGATGCTTCTTGCTTATTACTTGAGTTCCGTCTTTAGAACTGAAAATTTTTTGATTGCACTATATATTTAATGGTTACAATGCACTAGCTGCACCATATTGACGATGACTTTCTTGTTTGGCCGACACCGTTCACAATCAGATGCAGCATCTGCCCGCGAGGAGCCCGGAATGCTCAGACGGTCTGTCTCGCATCAAGACCCGTGCTCCGAAGGAAGATTCCGAAATCTTTTCCGAAAGAGCAGCGATGGTCTGAGGCCGGAAGCTCATGTAAGACGGCGAACCTTTCCACCCGGGCATGTCACTGATGGTGAGCAAGGGGAATGAAAAGTCTACTTCTGCTGAGGCGCCTACGATGCACAAACAACGTCGTGACAGTGGCAAACATGGTAGCAATAAAGATCTTTCTCGCAACTCTCCTCGCGGCCAGTCACCCACGGCACCAGACCACTCTGAGCCCAAGCAGCCAGGGAATATTCAAGACCTCCTCGAATATAGACTTGATAACTTGAGCAGAGAAAGAAAAAAGTCAAATACAACTAAATCTAGACTTCAGGATGAATCAGTATTCACGAAAGAAGATGTGAAGATAATCCTATCTGGGGCGCCTCACTTTCTTTTGGAGAAGGGCAAACACGGGCGATGGTATCCTCAGGTGATCTTCCCCTGGGACGAACAGAACCCAGTAGTCCAACATCTCTGGGATCGCAAGCCATTACCACATGCTTCCTTTACTCTGAGCACCCTCCACGCTCATCTACCAGTTCCGGATGACTGGGCCGTGAAAGGTGGCGTGCCTATTCGGGGTTACGACTGGCGCCGAACAGGCGCTACCAACAGGGCTACCTTTGATGTTGGGATATTTGAAGTCCCGAACATGTTGTCTAACAATGGAAAGGAGCCCGGTACCGTTGGCTTTCGGCATTTTCTTGAACTGTCCGTCGCGGACGCCGTTCGATATACGGGCCCCGAAGAGCCCAGACAATCACCATATTTGCAGCGAGTTTCAACCTTGCCAGCAATGGAAGCATTCGATCTGATGGAGGGTTACAACAAGCCCTATTCCCAGTGTCAAAGCGGCGCCGTCTATGATCGTCACCAGCTCATCTGTGGCGGCCCTCAGGCCTGGAAGCGCATTGGAGTGCGAGATATCAGTGTTCGATCTCTCGTACAACGGCTGGATCATTTACGGCAGTTTCGACAAGACATGCTCCGAGAGGGATCGAGAAAGACAATTCTGGACATTGAGACTCCGCATGAGTTACACGACTCTTTGCATACTCGCTTTCTTTACCCTCACCCGCCACCTGCCGACATCTTGGCAGGCCATCCTTATAGCATCAAATCTCAGATCAAGACATTGGTTATTGTGTTGAAGACCCCCGGTGCATGGATCAACTTCAGCCTGCCTGAATGGCGTTTTCGGGCCGGGCAGGTTCTATGGGAAGCTTCACTACAAGGTGATAGCGATTGTCTAGAGCCTGGGTCAAACGGTGACCGAGAGCCACGGGAGGATTTGGTCAAGTCTGGAATGGAGCGAAAGTGGTTGATGATCCAAATGCTTCTCTCTGCGGAGTTACTTCTTCGATTGGACGCTTTTGTTCGTGTTGGCATGTTACATGATCCGCATGGGGGTCAAGTCACAATACACGAACTTGATCAATTCGACAAGCTGCGTGAAGGGAAGGTCAACTGGGATTTGATTGTTGTGCGTCGGTTCCTTGACAGTCTGGATATCACTTGCGCATCATCGGAATCACAGTCACCTCCTGATGCTTCTTCGGCACCCTCTTCGGCTAGCAAGTCGCCCGAGAAAGGTCGTCACTTTTCCTTCATTGATGCTCTCACTCGACGCAAGTCGTCTCCAGTTGCGAATCTGCAGTCTGCCTGGGACTGTCAATTAAGCTCATCGCACGTCCGACAACAGTTGGAGGGACTATATGTTTTCGCTGAAAATATTGGATGGCCAAACATCGATGCCTTGAAAGCTGCAATGAACTTTAAGCTAGGTGACGCAGAAAACCCGATCCTTCCAGCCTTGGTCGTTGATGATAAGGGGGCGAAACCTATATCCAGTGGGAGCTCACTGGCCAAGGGGGATATGTACACCCGGAATCCCTGCCGCCGACGCGTGAAGCTCCATAGCTCTGGCGATCCACAATCTAAAGCCCTAGGCTGGGTTTCGCGTACTTGGCTCTCTGGATTTGTGATCCCCGGTGAGGGGATCAGTCATCTTCTCATGGCTACACTGCTAGAGAATGATGCTGATGCGCTAGAGCAGCTGGGTCTCATTGCTGATCTCTACGGTGGGTTTGTTTATGGCGGACGCAGTTGGTGGAGCAAGGCATGTATCGTTGGGCGCGTTTTGTCTAGTTCAACAGGAGCCAATACATGCATGGGGTGGATCAGCAGCGACATGCTTCCCCGCGATAAAACTACGCTGGAGATACTTGAGCGTGGTTGGTTTGAACTCCCTGTTGAGCAGGTGCCGCAGATTTCGAGTAGGCCTCGAATCAAGCAGGGAGCTAAGGTTGCAATAGAATCATCACCGTTGGGCGTGGGAGATATCACGGCAGAGGCCTTTACACTTCCAGTGGAAGAACCCGAGTCAAGCGCAACATCCAATGACCAAGTCAAGTTGTTGAGTCTATCGGTCAATAGTGTCAGATCTCCATGCGACGACGGGAAAGTCATTACGCCTGCGGACGAGGCAACTGTGTCATTCTCCATCGATGAAGCAGAAGGCGCAGGGGGCTCAACTACTGTTTCTTTTGCCCTCAAGTACAATGTACGCTTCGTTTCCGCCCACGAGTGTCGTGTGCCATTGGGTGCCGCCGCCAGAAACTACCTCGGCCGAGAGCACGTGGAAGGGCGAGAGCCTACAAAACCGCACGAGTCGAAATGGACGCGCCTGCCAGGTCATCCACTGCACCGGTCCTATTCATACAAGTATATCCCGCTTGCATGTCTGTCGAACACCTCGGCGCCGCAGCGGACGCGATCATCGCAAGATGCCGAGGCTCCTCCCACCCCAGAGATCATCATAATCGACGCGCGAGGCAGCCGAGACAAGGAAACGTTCGTTCGGGCATGGTGTGCTTCTGTCGGGTGTCATGCGATCATCAGTCGATCCGGGCGGACATGCGTCGCGTGTTGTATCAGGCAAGCGAGGGCGGTAGATGTTCCGGTCGTGGTGCGCGTGAGCGTCTAGGGTGACATCGGCTATCTGATGGGCTGTAGATAGATTAAATCATGTCTCAGTAGTATGTAGTACATATTAGCCGGGTATTAATGTTAGCGCGGTCGTCAAAATGAGTTCCCAGTGAAAGGCCAAGTAATTTTGCTCTCATGACAAGGCACTTTGGGGCTCAGTCGGAGCTTTTGACAAGCTCAGGGCACACAGAGCGTATAATCGCGTATACTATGGTCAATGGCAATTTCCAAGAAATGGAGTTGAATGAGTCCGCGGTTGGAAACGCCACCTTTTTTTGGGCCGGAAAAGCGTTTGATAGTCTTCTCACCGGGAAAGCCGTGGGGAAAGGAGATCCAAGCCGTCTTTTGGAGTCGGAAAAGCCAGTGGAATGCCTGCGCCAGAGGGGAAAAAGAATAAAACAAAAAATTCGAACAAATACCACCTTCCTTTTCGCCTCTCAAACCAAAAAAGAGAATTGCGCGAATCATAATAGGGGAGGACCCCAGAGAAATATTTTCTTGGGGAGGACGCGTAAGGTAGGTTGCAAGTTAAAAAGGGTTGACCCATGAGCAGCCGAGAGTGCCCCAATGAAGTCAAGGGCCCTAAGATGGTGAAACAGCCGGACCAGACAGAGGAGGCCAGTGAGGTCCCTGCATTGATACTCCATCAGATCTCTACAGTTTATTAGATTTAGGAAGTAAGTTCACTTATTTCTCCGTTCAAACATGTCTCAGTCCAATGTCTCGTCACAGTATGTTAACATTAGTTCCCAGTTTATACGGAGTATGCGGCATATATAAGTCCTTACAACTACTGTAGTCCGGAACTAAGCCTTTCTCCTAACTGAACCCCTCCCCGGAATGCAGGATGCAGGATGCAGGGCCGGAGAAGACCGTCTAAAACAGCACTTAGCCCGGAATGCCACGCGACATACGGAGTATAGGGCAGAGTATCGGACAACTTCCTTCAGAGACCTCACTGCGAATGGCCTTTACCGGGTACAAAGGCGCCACTGCGGAGCTCGGCACTTGAGAAATTTGGCAGGAGAGGACATGGCTGCCTGCTAATCCTAGATTGGCATAGTTGAGATCGACTGAAGTACAAATCATCATACAGTTGGAATATCTGCACAACTCCAACAGCTCCAGCGAGTAGTCTTCTAGAAGGCAATCAGAAATTCCATGTGAGGATGCCTCTATCCACCGAGGGATTCTTGGCTCGCGAGATCAGAAACCGAGATCGTGCTCAGCCCTGGACCCTTGTTTCACTTTAAACAATTGGCTCGATCGAGGACGACGCGACGCCGTTGAAGCGTTACCTAATTGCTCAACTAAAGCCGATTACAACGGACATTCATGCTATTCTCGTACATAGGTCTTATGAGTGCGGAGTCGCCTGCCTCGCGCTAGTGCGAGATCTATCGCAGTTGACATTCGCCGCGTCACGATACATGTGTTGATCGTTTCGCTACAGACGCACCCCAACCCCAAAGAGTCTCTGATCTGAGGCCCAATGGGATCGGCTCCTGACCATTGTACAAGACCCGGGCTTCGTCGATCTTTGACCAGAGCGTGCTGTGCTGCGGGGCTGAAGCGTATGTAGTTTCTTCGCAAAAGGGCGGTCGAGCCATTCCCTTGGGTACAGAAGGTCAGCGTATAGCATGGACATGCTCCAAACTACATGGGCCTCCTGTACATGTACGTACTTTGGTAGGAGAGCCAGCGTCAGAGAGCCAGTACAAGTGATCGGTGGCGTCTATTGGCCTTAAGGGGAATTTGTTGACGTGGTACACCCGTATAATCTGAAGATCGTAGTCCACTACATGTTACACCATACTCCATACATCTGAACACTCCCCAAGCCACGCTGGTGACACGTTTTCGCTTGGGATCATCGCCACCCCTTTTTTCTTTTTTTCTTTTTTTTTTCTTTCTGTGTACTGTAGAACAAACACATGGACCCCATCGCTGATCTCTTGACCCGTTTCCCCCTTTAGTGGGATCTCGTAGAACCATGCATAGGAGGCTTTAGTAGACAAAACTCGATGAGCCTAAATGCCAAGACCTACCTGTAACGCGCTACCACCGTCGAGACGATCCTTAATTAAACCTTGACCAGCCCCACAGTTACAGGATGAGATCGCTTCTGATTCTTACTGTGTAGGGCGTGTCTTGAGGCTTTCGGACTGATATCCTACTCGGGTGTAGTTCAGGGCTGTGTAGCTGCAGTTATGTCATCGGTTTTCTACCGACCTATACTCTGTACAGATTGGCTTTGAGGGCTTTCACAAGGACCACGTACTCCGTAGAAATTGAATACGGTAGTGAAACAGTAATTATAATATTAAGATTGACCTGATTGACTTACTAGAGGTTTTTCATCCAAGGGACGCCGTGGTAGGAACCCTGACTAAGAATGTTCGCGGTCTCTCATTGGTGAGCCAACCGATTTCCATGGGATCTTCTGGGCAGTTTTCTTGTTTGCTGGAGAAATGTGGCGGAAGATGTCATTTTATTGAAGCCAAATTAGGATTAAGCTACCGGCTACGCAAAGAGGCAAGTAAGGGGCAAAATGTGAAGGGAAAATCCACGAGAAACAACTGTCGAGAACACAATGAAAAAAGAAATGAAGGGAAAAACCGAATACCTACGGTTTTCTCGGGTAAGACCTGATACACATCAGCCGTGGACCCTGAATCTGTTTTTAGAACCAATCAACCAGTGGTTCGTTTCAGTCTGGTTATGGGATTGCGAAATTTCTACTGTAGTCTTCCAGAAGGCCAGGGCATAATTCTCAAGCTACAGTACATTCGCCTTCCAGAAGCCCTCAAGGTTTCTCGGATCATCCTCTGAAATGACCAGAGAGAGAAGGTTTCTTTTGGGGCAATGGACCCTCGGAATAACGAGCTTATTGGTTGCAGGTGCCGACCTAAGCTCGCGTCACCAATCACTTGGCCGGAACTTGAAGGAAGTATTCCCCAGTTCATCAATGATTGACAGGTATCCCTCCTTGGTCTAAGCCCAACTGGTACATTATGAGCGGCCACCATCCAATACCCACACTCCCCACTGTGTCAGGGCTCCCAGACCATGGTTCCTTGCCTCGACCTCATTTGATGAGTTGGGTCTATCGTACGCAATCAGGGGCGTTGAACAGTTACCTAATCAAGATATGTTCCTAGGGAATCACTCTGACGGTGACAGGATTTAAAAAGAAACATGGACACATGGACATAAGGGACATAAGGAACATAGAGAATTTCCCCCTCTTTCATAAAGGACAGAAACTACTTCAATAGGTTCAATCTAAGGTTGAAGGTTAAGGGAAAGTTGTCGGGGCCCCCTGAACTGATCATCGAATGTGGTCCGTTGACAATGACCTGCAGTTGATTTGGGCTAAGTCGATACATCCGAGTTAGTCTTAGTATGCAGAGCCACCTTGTTCCACGTACGGTGGGATATACTGAAAATAAAATAAAATAAAATTCAATTACAGGTAAAAAAAAAAGGAAAAAACCCGAAACCAGAGGCCTAGAGAGCGTTTCACCCCGCGATTAGCTTCTGTCTCTTCAGACTATAGTACATCCTCGATCTGCTCTCTTTTTCCCTTCAAACCGTTCACTTCATTCACTCCTTTGAATTGCGTATTTTTTTCTTTTTCTTTTATTTTTTTTCCCTTTACTAATCTCTTTCTGGTTATTATCGTTTGACTGGTCTCCCCCTAGTCTGTTTCTTCCCCGATCTCAAACTGGACCACGATAACCTTCTAGACCCTAACCCAGTCTAAAGGCCCGTCTTCCATGAACACTCTAATTATAATTATCGTTGATTAATCGCAATAACTGGAGATTTTGAGGGCCTGGGAATCAATCTATCCTCGACCGGATTCTGCTGCAACACTACCACTTTACGGGCATACGACTCAGCGGGCCCTAACATACCCCCGGCTACCCTTTTCTGAAACGCGCAATATCAGCGCATGCGGATCTAGGCGTGAGGATTGGAGTGTCATCCTCCGATACTACACCCCTCGGCTATCTTCTTTCTGGTGGTGTTTGCATGGCCTTGTGGGGATTGTCGCATTCGCATTCGATCACCCCTCTAGGCACTTTCAGCGTGATTTCTGGCAACGCGCCCCTTTCGTTGCGCAGGGGCTATTGATGCTATTTCAACCGATATAACGACGGAACCTTGCTTGTGGGAGCTATGCCCGCAGCTGTCGACGAAATGGCATCAACACCGACATCACAAAGCGCCACCCTGGACGCAAACGACAAGAAGCGCAATAAATTGGGGTATCACCGGACATCTGTCGCATGTGGTCAGTACCAAATCACACCTCCTCTCTCTGTCGTGCGCAGATATGTCGATCAAGAACGAGAAACCCTTTTCAGGGTGGCATAGCGGGCATGCAAATCGGCAATTTAGCTCATACATCTACAGTACATTGCCGACGACGAAAGATTCGATGCCTGGTAGCGCCAGATGACGCAGAAGGGCGCTGTGAGAACTGTATTCGGCTACGAAAGGACTGTCAATTCTTCCCCGTGGATCAGCAACCGCCAATCGAAAAGAAATCACGCCCAAACTCGAGATTGGAGACCCCATCAACCGAGCGTTCGAACACTACACCAATTGCATCTTCTCCGACCAACTTGGTCCCCGATCCCGCCGAGTCCTACTATCCATATCAAACCATGCCAATGAACACTTCATCCGCGCAGGAACTTTCGCCTTACAATGTCAACATGGTTGCAACGAACCCAATGGGTCTAACACCAGGTAGGTTTGCGTCATATGTGGCATTGTCGCATTCCATGTTATTACCAGGCCAAGTTGTTAACTGACCGTTTCGAATCAGATCGGCCTATGGGACCGGGAGACTTCGCTGGACACCAGACTATGGACGCAGGGGTCGCGTGGGACGAATTTACGACAATATCAGACCCGCACATGTTGAATACAATGGCAGCAAAGGGTCAAATGATGAACATGGCACCCAATGTGTGGAATCCTGGGAACATGCCCTCGGGGCTACCACCACCTTCGCCGATATCTGCCGCATCTCCAATGGGAAATCAAACGCCTATGAACCCAACCCCAGCCTTTGCCATGCAGCCAGATGGAACAGTCTGGCAGGTACCACCGCCGCCGCCGCCGAGAACGATGAGCTACCCCGGACAGGATATGGGATCAGCCTATCCCAATCAATATCATCCTCAGATGCCTCCAGAGCTGAAACGGAGGATGACAACACCCGCTCAACCTCTTTCTGCCCCGAATGCACTGGGTTCACAAGGATCTCCCGGTTCTGACATGCAGACGCCCGGTTCAGTCTCCTACCCACCAGGCATGAACTACACCCAGTGGCAGGATATGAGTGCCATGCCTCCGATGGGCGTGGTGCCATATCCCATGTACACTGGTGAGGCACAACAGCCTTACAACCCTCCAATGGGACATCCCGGCCCTCCAGGACGTTCCCCAAATTCATGAACCTCTCTCTCTTTTCTCTTCGCCACGCTCCACTTTTACATCTCTTCTGGTTCGGATTTTGTTGCGCAAATCACCTAGACGGCTTGTTTCACTTCTAAATACCCCGTGGGACATGCACTTTCCCATTTCCATTTCCATTGGCATTCCAACTTTACTTTTTCGCCTCATACACCGTGACAGGTCTGCTTTGCAGCTAGTCATTAGCGGGCGCAAGGGCTTTCGGGTGGCATTCCCCGTGATTTCTTGTCTTTTTTCTATCATGGCATGGTTCCATCTCTTTATTTTTCCCCTGACCTTTTCGGGGTCTTTCAATGTGTTGAAGGCTCTGGTTTGTCATGCTTGCTTTTTCGTGTTTATGGCATTTTCCACCTGGTTTTATGGGGGTCATCTTTTTCTAGCCGGTGGTATTCGGGGGAGTGAATTTTCTCATACATGTTTGAAAGGTTTTGTTTTGGATTCTCCTATAGACTTTGTTTTCTTTTCTATTCCCCCTTTTGCTACACGATTGATATATATACATTCCGTGACTTCACGGCCCTTCCACTTTATCCTTTGGGGTTGCAACGGCACAGAACTGGTCGAATGAATGGAAATCCCGTTGCAGGATTGTCCATTCTATGGCTGCGATGGACCTACAGACTACCTAGTTCGAGGCTCCAGATGCTTCCCAGGGCACTGGCCTGCTGCCATCCTCAATTGCAGTATAGATCTTGTACATATTCCATAACAACTTGCATATTTTCATATGATTCTTGTAATTCTAGTACTGTATTCTATTCATGACTTCAGGTTCAGCCGGTCTGTATGTATGTGTGATGCATGGAGGTTCCACTTGCGGTGATGCTGTGTATATGCGAGATGCACCCATGCTTGGTCACTAATGATAGATCGCAGAACACTAATCCGGGTAGGCATATGATGCAAATGCAAAGTGCGATTTGGTCAAATCAAGCCAACACAAGTCAACACAAGGAGAGCTGATCGTCCCTATGATCTTTTTCACTTTCCATATCTCACATGCAAGAAGGGATTGGGCAAAGACAGTGGCTGCCTGAAAGCCCTAAAGGCACACAGATGTCTGCAATGTCAAGAGGTAGGAAGTGCATAAGAGTAAGAGAAAAAGGGGAACCGGGCCAAGGCCATTTGCAAGGAAGATATGAGATAGCAATAGATCTGTAGATAGAAGTTCAATGACAGCTCCAGTTGATAGGGGATAGATAAAGCAGATTCGAATATCTCCGAGGAGATCAACTGTATTCCTGTGATAACTGAGATTGAACCAATCTGAGGATCAGCAAGCCAGGGACTCTCTGGAAAAGGATCAGTCATAACCCCCATTTATCTCTTCAAGAGCCCAAAAGATAAGCTCATTGTCCACTGATCTGACATGTTGACGCCACTGGATCCGCATATGGGGCGGATCACCCGGAGAGCCGATGGAAGCACAAACTCTGGGGTTGAAATCTGGAGATAGCAGAGTCGCAATGGCGGTGTAGACTGACGACAGATCCAATGAGGTCTCCAGGGGTCTTATCTCAGTGAGATATGCTAGCTGGTCCCTGTTGGTTGTCTCTGGAGAGCTTCTTATCAAGATTGAGACCGTAGGTGTATATATAGCGGTGCATTCCCTAAGGATTTGAGAAGTAAATCAAAAAGTCGTTCAGTGTCAGTTTCTTCCACTCTACTACCCCTTGTCTCTCGGGCAATCATCCTCCATATGGGACCGATCAACACCTTATGATTTCTGAATTTTCACATAACCGCAGGAACCGCACAGAAAAGAGTTAAAAAAAAAAAAGCGAGTACCTCCCCTGAAGTGGGAGGTCAAAAGCAAAGGCACAAAAGTACCGGTCATAAGCAGTGACGCCACAGGCGGAATGATCCGGGTGAGACCTAATCCCTTAGGAGAAGACATTTCATAAGATTTGAAGACTGAGGTTTGGGGACGAGATAAGGTGGCAGTTCCACCGATCTGCGTTGGCTATCATGACTACGGTGCATTACGCCAATGACCGTTGCCGGCTTATCTTCGGATTCCGCGGTTTAGCTTACAGAATTCCAAAGGCCTATACTACTGCGCGAGATTGATTCGCTCTCTCCACACGGGACTACATAGCCGGCCGTGGGTGGCGAGAAGGATATTAAACCCCGCGATGGGATATTGGTTCAAGTTGCCTGAGAGGAGAGGAAATGCCATGACGGAGACTGGCGTATTTTTGCCTCGTACCCCGGCGATACCGATACCGGGTAATATAGGGATCTTCTCAGCCTCTCGGTGAGTCTTCACTCCG
>NW_019173313.1:143578-177895 GCF_001773325.1 Penicillium arizonense
AAAAAAAAAAAAAAAAAGACAGAAGAAACACAGAAAGACAAAAACAAGAAAAGAAAGAAAAAGAGAACAGACCAAAATACGAGTAGAACGTTGCTTATCTCTCGGGCTCCATCCGTGGCCCTCCGCCCTCCGCCCCGCCCCAGTGCATGGACTGATATACTTCATATCAAATCTGATTGTACTTTCATTGCCCTTTGTTGCGCCTGATTGTGCTGTCGATCAGAGTATCTGCCTCATCTTGAAACATTCGAGCATATGGCATGTTGTTCTATAGACACCAAGACACCAAATCAGGGCCTTCTGGACTGCAAAGTCTTCTATACTACAGACTCCACCAGCAACGAACAGTACCCACTTGGCCTTCATCTGGACACTTCCGGGGACGCTAAAGAACATGATATCTCAGTTCCAATCCCGAGCTTATGTCCGAGTCTCCAACAATGGACGATATTAGTGTACCTGCGTTTCGACGAGTCCCGACTCTCAGGAAAGGGTCGGGCAAGTACATTAGTTTTGGAGTCTAGCATATGAGAGACTCGGGCCGATGATTAGCTATGCCAGTGAACATGTACTCCGTACTCCGTAATGCGGATACTTAGGGCCGTGCGAGGTAGAGAGAAGGGCCTTCTAGACCCGAGAAGACACGGAAACCATGGCTGATTTGTGGATGAAATCCCCAGACGCACGACAGAGAGGGCAAAAGTAATCAGCTCTTAAGCAGACGGGAGTGGCGCATGAATCATGTCCGTAAATCGGTCATTAGCCGTACGGAGGTAATACTAGGTTAGGTATTTACGAGTTTAGACATTTAGACAACATATTCCTATTCGTATTCCTATTCCTAATCCTATTCCCACTTCTACTTATATTCTATTCCGATTTCTATCTCTATTTCCTTATACTCTGGAGACTTGAAGTAGTTTATATCAGCGGAAGTCCCGAGGCCCGTGTGTAGTCATCCGTTTCCGTCTCTTCCACACACTCGAACCTTGACCAATTCCTTTTCCTCCATCATCTCTCGCCTCATTCACGAGGCCCCTTCTATTCACTATTTATCCTCTGGGCATGAGCGTCTGGAGGGTCTAGCCCCCCCTCCACGACTCCTGTCTTTTCATGCTAAATCTGATATTATATCCTAACCCCGGTCGTTGGCTGACGCCAATCGTCTCGCTTGGCTGCATCCGATCAACTTCCGGCAAGGGTCTCGTTTACGGCGGGTACGGGGGAATTTCAATTCAACCCACCTCTTGACCACCCCCGCCGCTTTTATTCGAATCGTTTCCCCCCTCTCTTCCTCTCCATCGATTATGGAGGGGATACATGGTGGGCACGGAGGAGCCCGCCCATCCCAATCCATGGCTTTTCCTGGGTTCGAAGACTCCCACATGATGTCCGACGACTTCTCTTTCGACTCTCCCTTCAGCCCGTCCAACTCCTCCAATGTTAATGACGGTGTCCTCGGTGACTCCATCTTCCCCGAATGGACCAACGGCCGGGGCGACAGCCCCGATGAGATGCAAAGGAAAGATCCGCTCGCTGCTCAGATCTGGAAACTTTACACCCGCACGAAATCTCAATTACCCAACGCAGAGCGCATGGAGAATCTCACGTGGCGGATGATGGCCATGAATTTAAAGCGCAAGGAACGGGAGCAACTCGCTCGGTAAGCAATTCCTGCGAATCTCCGAAGACAGGGCTGACTCTTTTCCACACAGCGGGGAGATCAAGAGCCCAACACCGAGCGGCATCGCGCAGATGCGCTTGTCCGACCGAGCATCCACCGCTGACTCGAACCCTTCGCATGCGATGAAACACGATGCGACCCCAGATCCCATGAATCTGGATGACTTCATTATCCCCTTCGATTCTCCCGAACACTCCTCCCATCCGCCTGCCGATAGAAACTTTACTGCGACGCCCACAGGGATCCCTATCAAATCCCGCAAGGATCATGCCATGATGGACCCATCGGTCGCCGCCTCGTTCCCCCACCCTCCCCAGGAGCAGCGAACCAATTCCGAATTTGGATACGTCCCCCGCCGGGTCCGCAAGACAAGCGTCGACGAGCGCCAGTTCTTCGCTGGTTTGTCGGCACCGACCCGAAAGCGCCCCGCAGAAGCCTCCCCCCATGTTCCTCCGGTGTCCAATGCCATGATGTCGCAGCACTCGGAACTGTCAGCCGCGCTTCCCGACTACTCGCTCGATCAACCCTCGCCCTTTGCCGTTCCTAGCAACGGCACATTGGGCTCGCGCAGGCACCAGCATACGTCTTCTGGCCTGCCCTACGGCCTGGACACCTTTGGCATTGGCGAAGACCACGGCATCAATTCGGCCGGTCCCTATCAGCAGCACTTTACATTCTCGCCTTCAGAGTCCCCCATGACCTCAGGCAATCCATTTTCGAACCTGTATGCTCACACGCCACTCGCCTCGTCACTCAACTCGACCGAATTCTTCTCACCCCCGCCTTCTGGGTATCAGTCTGCCGTGTCAACCCCGCAGCCCATTTATGAAGGGGAGCAGTCGATGTTCTTCTCCGATGCGCCCTCGGCTGAATCTCACAACCAGCGCCGCATCCCCAACTACCTTCAGCAACGATCGTCCAACTTGTCGGCGTCGCTGCAGCCTCGCTATATGTACAATGTGTCCAGTGGCGAGTCGCAGCCAGGCAGTGGAGTCACTGGACCATCGGCTCCATCGCACGTGTCTGGATTCTCCGTGCCGCAACCGCAGCATGTCAACCCGTCCCAGGTGCTTGGTTCTGGTGAGTATTCTACGACCGCGCCCGCTAGCAGCATGTTCACTTTCGGTGGGGACTCGGACAACGAGGACGACGATGGTAACTTTGAACGAGGGGGTATCGCTATGCCCAATGACTTCGCCTCTATGGATGAGTCTGGCGATATGAACGGTGGTCTCCAATGGGATGGAGGATTCCCTGGATCAGTCCAGTCCCTGCCAGGCTTTAGTGCTCAGCACCGCAAGCATGTTACGATCGGCTCCACTGATATGATCGATGGACCTCCCGAGTGGCATCAGGGAAGCACCCTTGGCCGCGGGCACGGATCTGCCGCTTCGGTGAGCGATGTGCGCAACCGAGACCAGGATCCTCGTCGTTACGGCAAGGTCCCGCGGATCTCGTCGACTCCCAACGCTGCTGCACTGCTTCGTCAAAGCTTGAATGGCTCAAGCAGCGGTCCCCCGACAAACCACCCCTCTCCCAACACCCCTCCTGAGTCTGGCCTCAGCAGTGCTGTACCGTCGCGACCAGCCAGCCCCGGTGGGTCGAAGAACGGCGACCCGAATGCCGGACCGACCACCTGCACCAACTGTTTCACCCAGACCACCCCTCTCTGGAGACGCAACCCCGAGGGCCAGCCGCTTTGCAATGCCTGTGGCTTGTTCTTGAAACTTCACGGTGTCGTGCGGCCGCTCTCGCTAAAGACGGATGTTATCAAAAAGCGCAACCGTAGCAGTGCGAACACTCTTACTGTTGGCACTTCTCGGTCGTCCAAGAAGTCTTCACGCAAGAACTCAATCCAACATGCTCCGTCTTCGTCGATTACATCGCGCGTCAACACCTCCGAGTCGCCACCATCCATGTCCGGATCGAGCGGAATGGGGAAACCCGGTGTTGTGCCTATTGCCGCTGCTCCACCCAAGTCTGGCCCCATTGCTGGGGTGGCCCAAGCCCGTGCTGGCGTGCAGGTGGCTCCCAGACGGCAACGCCGACTCGAAAAGGCGCCGACCGGGTCAGAACCGGATGCAGAAGAAAGTCCAAAGTCGACTGCGCCTGCCAGCCGATCCAAGGTCGTGCCTTTGGCCCCTGCGATGGCCCCTGCTGCCGCCAACCCGGCCAACCACAGTATTGCTGGCGGGCAGGGTGCAAGCCAGGAGTGGGAGTGGCTGACAATGAGTCTGTAGTCGGTGCACTACCTTTCTTTTTCTTTGCTCCAATTCACCGGTGTGTGATGGGCCTGGCCCCCACTCCCTCAATCTCACGTATTACACGACTAATGTTCCCGGCGGTCGTCTTGCGTGGCTCTCTTTATACTCTCATGGCTTTCCTGATTATCCTATGCTACATGTCCTTTTTTGAATGATTTGATTGATACAATCGCGTCTGTCCGGAATCTGAGCTGCCTCTTCCTTTTCTGTCTTTTCTCCTTGTTTCCTTTTTACTAGTTTTGTCTTTTGGTTTTGTCATTTGCAGCTCGGAGCCGGCAGAAGTGCGCATCTCTCTCGTCCCTGTTTATTTGTTATTTATTTTTTGGTTTTATTGCGCTGCTGAGCAGGCTTTGATTAATGGGTCTTGATATTCTTTTGTGATAATTTTTTTTAGACCTGGACCTCAATATGATTATGATTTTATTCAATCTTCTTTCCTCGGTTCTTACAATGACCTCTAGTTTTCGGCACCAGTAAGGTAGTGAATTCTCTTAAGTCACACTTTGTTTGCCTTGATGATTACCAGGTGTCCAGGGACTTCCAGATTAGTCCCTCTATTCAATAGTATCGACCCTCAAGCTGATTCGATTAATCGGCACCGCGCGAGCCACACCCCCGAGAGCCTTCGCCACGGTTTCTTGTGCAGATTGTAGCAAAGTCTTGCTCTTGTCCATCCCAAGGTCAGGCACCTCTCTCACATTGTCATCCCGTAATTGCCATACACTGTCGGGTGTATCCGACATACGACGAGGTGTGGCCATTGCGTCTCCTGTGAACTGCAATGCGTTGAGCTAAATTCAAGACAAATCTTTCAATTTTGGTCACGCTGGGAGAAACATACCTGGTTGCAACTGGTTCGCGATTTTCTCGCATGCGTGGCTGGCAGACTCGTGGACGCGACCGGCGACTGTGTCTGTAGTATCTGTCTTTGTAGTGAGATGCTCGGAGGCTTCTGCTGTGTGTCAGTGGAATTTTGCCGAATAAATTGGAGCGTGGCTGACCATCTGTGCTTGCGATATCACCCTATAGACCATCAAATTGTTAGCCTTGCTACAACCCAAGCAAAAAGGAATACCTTACTGCCATTCCAGCCATAATAATCTTGGTGTAAATAGTTGATTCAATGCAGTACAAACTCACGGGCACCATCTGAGGTAACAAAAGAATTCATCAGGATGACGTGGAGTTCATACAGTCCCGGCCTTATTTCCGGCGAAGCTGAACCTGATGTCACTAGATGGCAAGTCTTTGATACTATAGCAGAAGTTGAGGGAAGAAAGATCGAGTAAAATCACCATCATACAGGAGCATATTATATACGGCAGGGGTATACATTACAATTGATGAAGTATTGGACTGTCTACACGAAACCAGCCTGGAAGCGAGTAACTTATAACGTTTCATACCTTGTTTTCGGCTTACTTTTGCTTCACCTCTTTTTGTCCATTTTTAATACCTCGAATTGTAGGGTAAAATTAGGGTGGTAACCATGTGGATCATATACAAGTTACAAGTTCAGACAGAGTACGGTATATATTCCTTAGCACTGATATACTAAAAGTTGAAGGCTCCAAACCACGGCCAGGGGGTTTGAATGGTTCATGCATTTTCAATAGATAACCTACCTTATTTTATAGTAAGATACCGCTAAAAGAACAATGACCGCTCGATATCATCCAGCAAATCAGCGGTCATCTCGTTAGGACAGGAACCGATTATTGCATTCGCTTGAACCAAAGCAGTTGAGACATCCTGGATGCTCTTCCTGAATTCAACCCCACAGAAAGACCGTGGCTTCTCAGTAACACGCCGACAACGCGGGCTCCGTGAAGACATTTCTAACCCGAGCTTCTCAATATATTGCAGCATTGGAGCGAGCTGAGCTAGAACTTCGATAAATGTTTCGCGTTGATACGCTTTCTCATATCTGATGTGGTCAGCACAGCACTGGAGAATCTCTTTAAATGTGGCGCAATAGGTGTCGTATGCTACTTGGCTTTGCGGGGGTGGAGGAGTAGGAGAAAGAGGGTTTGTGCAGATGCGAGTGCATGAGGAACACATGGTTTGGGAGGCAATGTGCTAGTAAAAAATACCCAATTGAAGCTTAAGAGGGTTTGATGACAATTGATCGTAGATTTAGGCTTCAGGAATGAGGAATGAGAATACTCATGATTTCAGTCACCTTTTATCTGTTCGAGCAGACAAAGAGTTTGTCTGAGAAGGCCACAGTAGACAAAAATACCCTTGGTCGACAAATAAACCGACAATGAGGACAGCATAGCACAAAGAGCTTTATCGTAAACATCCTGCATGGTGTAAGTACTCCAAGGCTTTCAGCAGTCTAACAATGTGTGCAACAATGAAGATATGCCACCAGATGTGGGATTGCCCCCAAGTACCAAATCTGCCAGGATACCAAGACTCGGGCACTTGTCTCTAAATATAATACAAACATCAGTTCACTCGCCAGGCGATTGCAGAACAAAGCCCTCATTTCATACAAGTAGCAACCTGCCAGCAGGAATGCCCCCCTCAAGCAGATAATATGGAACACCCACACCGACCAAGTGGAAAGTTCCCCAGAGATACCATGTGTGGCCTATGGGAGCTAAAGCAGACAGACCTGTACTGATGCAGCTAGCAAGTCGCAGGTTGCTCCATTCAGGAAACTGAAACCAAGGGCTGCGTAGAACGAGGCCAGTCAAGGCGCTAAAGGCAGCAATCTGTTTCCTGGTTAAACTGAATGATTCATATATCTTCCTTCTGGGCTTACCAATGACCAATACAGATTTCTGAGAGCGATGTCGCAGTAGAAACCGAAATGCAACCCACAGATGAAGTTCCAAGAATCCAACCAGGATTCCGACATAGTCCAGCTGGAGCATCATGTGGCAACTGGCTCAGGATGATTAAGGCCGGTATGGTAGAACGTTGAGACGAACAGACATAGAATAGCCGTAGTCATCTGCAGCGGAATCATAGTCCATCAATGCCGCGCAGATCCCAATAGACTGTAGCTAGGAGAATCAGCAATAGCCCAGGCACCAGGTGCGAGTATATATTGGCGCTCTCATTGTGGCAGTAGGCCCAGCTGGCGAGCCAGTAGACCCATGAGCGACGCTCCGGTCGATAACCGGATAGGATGAAGGGGCTGGTGTCAGCCCATGACTGAACTTGAGCGCGAGTCAGGAGCTGAATCTTTCCTTGGTCCCCATTGGGGGCAATCACCATCTGATAGAATTATTTAGATATAAAAATTTGGCAATGATATAAGGAGAGGGATGCGCAAGGGGAAGAGTTGGTTCCTTTCGGCTTCTTTCCACGTTGTTTCCATTGGCACGTTGGATCACAGTCGGAGTGTTGGCATCATATTTCCCCCATACAGCAGGCTTGTCGTCGTAGAACTTTATCTCTATGTATGTTATCTCGTACTTTTCTTCTATATAGCACCGACGATATAGAAAACTTGAAGGATGTATGATGGCTATCAATATACTTCACTTCCCCTTTAGGTAATATACTGCCTGGGGCATCAACTGATAAATCACGTGTGATAGCCGGAGCAAAAAAAGGATCCACGGCGTTCAACTTCACTCAACAGACACAGCCATGGGTTCCAGCGCCAAGAGAAAGAAGGAGAAACAGAAGGACTTCCAGGTGAGACCAGCAGGTCATTGATTCTATGGGCTTGCTAACCTCCGCAGAAACCCAAACTCAAGGTCGGCAAGACCAAAGCCAAGCCCGAAAACTACACAGACACAAGTTTCCGATCAAAGTGTATGTGGTACTACTTTCGACTGGAGTTCACTTTACTGACAACTAGCAGCAATTGTCCTCACTCAACAGTCTCTTCACCTTGCCGCCCCATCTTCAAATACCCAATTCACGCACAACCTCTCTCTCCTCTCCGCCAAATCCGACAGCCAGCGCCGTGACTCGCTCGCATATCTGACGACTACGATCGCCTCTCGGCCAGTGAATTCGCCGCTCCCACAACCAGTCAGCGTGATTCTACCCTCTCTGCTTCCCCTCATCCTGGATGGAACGACCAGTGTTCGGACGCAACTTCTGAAGCTCTTGAAGACCCTGCCACGGGGCGATGTGGAGGATCATGTCGCACAACTTCTCCCATATGTTCGCGCGGGTATGACCCATCTTGCCGCTGACATCCGTGTCTCCGCTGTGGAGATCTTGTCATGGCTAGTCGAAGCGGCCGGAGAACAAACAGTTTCCTGCGCCGGAGGCTGGATCAAGACACTCAATTGCTTCCTGTCTGTGCTAGGCTGGCATACAGAGGAGTCTTCACGTTGGTCATCGAACCGGGCTTCATTCGGAAAGTCTGGAAGCCAGGGTAGACCCATGGTCAAAGTGCTTGGGGCTCTGGCAGACTTTTTGGATGCGGGTATCGGAAAGCCTTTCACCGGCAATGCCGATAGTGACATCTCCGAGGATGATGAGAGCTCTGCATGGCCCTTTCCCCTTTGCCAGACAGCTCAGCACATGATCTCAGACTCGTCTGCTCCTTATGCGTATTTGAATCTGTTTGGACAGCCACGCGATGAGGAAGGGGAGATGTACGAGACTCGTGAGGATCGGTACCGTGTGTTCTCCGCCCGTTTCCATCCGGCAATGGAGCGTGGACTCAAGGGCGCCAGAGAGGAGGGTGGCGAAATGGGTCGTGCATCGACTAGCGTGTCCAAGGTATTGAAAGAAGCCATTGCATACGGACCGGGGCCATGAACTTTTCGACAGGATTTCATGTGGCAAAAAAAAAACAACTTTATCCACTAGAATGGTATGATTGAAGACCTCATTCGCTCAGACTTTGGCTGAGGGAACCGAGAGCTCTCGGGCTGGATCCGATTTGGCTCGACACCGCATGGTATTTCCCATTCTAGAGCGGGCCTTCGCAGCCACAATTAAAGCCCACGAAGCGCATCGGCGTATTCCGTCGCCATGGCCATTGGCTTTGTGATCCTCGAGGCTGCTTGGGCGACACATGCATATCAATAGTCTCATCGAAACTCCGATGAGACCGGATAGATCGGTCCGATTACCAGTGATACCATAAAAGCTTGATTTCATCGAAGCAAAATAAATGCAAATGATAACAATATATCGACGATACTCAAGTAGTTCTCGCGTTGAAGTATACAAAATGGAATTAATACGCCCAAGGCTATGCAGCCTTTTCCAAGTCCATTTTCTTCTCATGTGCGTCCGGGACTGCTTCTTTCCTATCTGAATCATCCGTCTCCAGCCCCTCCACCACCATGCCTCTCTCCTCGTAGATTTCGTCGGGTAAGATAGCGCGGTCAATCTGAGATTCGCGGGCAGGGAAAAGCCATGAGAGGCCTAAATAGACAATAGTTGTGGCAACAAAGCCCAATAACCATCCAAACTCATACGGATGTTCACCGACTCCAACGTCGATATGAGCATTGACGGCATTGATCAAACCCGGGATACTCGGCACAACGCCCACAAGGAAAGCCACCACAGCTCGCCAATTCACTCCAGAAATACTCTTACCGGCGAGACCGGGGATAGAGAAGGTATACCGATAAATCGGATTCCGAGGCTGGTATAAAGCAAGAGAATCGTATCGGCGGCGGTTGATAACCCAGAAATCGAATAGCATGATAGAAGCAATGGGGCCGAGGAAGATAGCATAGGCGGACATGAAAGTAAGGAAGTTTCCTGCGGACTCGAGGATCTTCCACGGGACAAGGCACCAGGACAGCAAGGCGCAGAGAATTTGCCCGCGTCGGATGTTGATATACTGTGGTGCTAGTGCGGTGAAGTCATTAGCAGCGGAAAGAGAGTTGGCAGAGATGTTGACTCCGAGGGATGCCAGTGCAAAAGAGAATGCACCGAAGAATCGACAGGCACGGTTAGGCCAGTAACTAATCAGTACTGTTGGATCCCAGGGAATAGAGTCGAGATTATAGTGGGATTGGCCCGCAGATGACGCAGCAATTCCGATGAAGGAGATGAAGGTGAAAACAATCGGTAGCATAGGGACATAGAGGAGTTGCCACCGGGGACTGACACGAGAATAGCGAGAGAAGTCAGACTATAGAGACCGTTAGTCGGTTTATCGTTGCAGCATATGATTAGAACTCACCTGGTTGACACTCAGGGTGGCATAGTTCCCCAAAACCGAGGTCATATTGGCCAAGAACAGCCAGCTATACTTTGACCCAGAGACAGACGCGCTCTGCTTGGCAAAGATGCCACCACCGCCCTTTTCAGCGACAAAGGCCCAGATCAAAATGGTAATCCAGGCGATGGGAACGAGCACCGACTTGATAGTAAACAGCCAGCGCAACTTGTTTGGATGCATGCACAGGAATGGAACCTGGATCAGCCAAAAGATGAATAATGCAACCATGCCGTTGGTGGTAATACCCTGAGACGCTGGGATGTCGTTTGGAAGATCCAAGTAACTCGGCCAGATGGCACCGATCATCACCCGAACAGCATTCCCACCATTGACATTCTGGATGGCAAACCAGAAGATAGCAAGGATAACACGTGAAATGATCGCAATATATGAGCCCCAAAAGCCCCAGCTGGCACGAGCAATGACCGGGAACGGCACATGGTAGATCGCGCCTACAGCACCGTTGGCAGCAATAACGAACGACATAATAAAGAAGGACAAGGCGACAATGCCCAGAGCTTCACGGTAGGTCAGACCGACGGCGATAATACTACTAGCAAATTGCCATGTCGCCGCGTTAAAAGCGTCCGAAATCCAATATGCTACATGTAATACGTTATTAGCCTTGACCTCGGTATTCTCCAAGGGAGTGAGTACCTATAAGACTGGAGACTCCCCATTTGCGCCGATCTCTGGGAATTGGATCCAGATCACGATTTGTCCATCGAGCATTGCCCATTGCAAAGGCAGATTCGGTCTGCGACACCCGCAGATGGGGTCTCGAGAGGCGCATGTTGAACTTCATGTGGGCCTATAGATCTGGAGGGAATAAGAGCCAACACCGATCTAGATCTGAGACATATGGTGTAAGGATCAAAAGCAAAGAAGAAGACATGTTCCTTTTATCCCTGCGAACCCCGGACAGCCCCGAGAAGTGGCAGAAGTACTGTCGATAAGCATGATAAGCTTAATGATAAGACCGGCGAATGAGATGAGGCTAAAGTGGCAGTTCGTATATCTGCGCTTAGGCCCTTAGTATATTCTAGTATATCATGCTATTATCGTGATATATTATAGTGATACTTGATATAAAGTTCATGTTCTCAACCTTGGAAGTACAGTCAATTATCATCAATCATTGCCTACCTCAGTGCTTCTCTCCCGGCAGTCGCACATCTTGCCATCCTCGACCGTCACCTACACCCTCTACGCTTCCGTGTGGTCGGATCCCTTTCCACTCCGTGACGTTCATCCACCCAATCTGCTGCACGTCCCCGAATCCACCAATCCAGTATACGTGGGTCACCACCAAGCGCGCCCAGAAACTCGCGTGAGGAGAGTAGGAAGCGCCAGGGAGCCAGACCTTAGCATCGGGATGGGACTCCAGGAAACATTTTTCAAGGGCTGCCGCTGCATCATCGGGAAGGGGGGCCGGGAGGGTATCCAGGTACCCAAAGAGGGTAACGCGAGGCAGAGCAGCCGGACTCAAGGGAAGACCAGGATAAACTGGGCCTGCCTCGTCAAGATGATCCCACCAGTCCAGCTGGAGACTGAGATTCGACCCCGCAGCGATGTTCTTGAATGTGGTGCCAATACGAAGCCCAAGGACTGTCGGATCGCCGTTGTCGTCGTGCGACATATCAGAGGGCAGAGAGCCCTCACAGTCGGCGATATATTCGCGAAGCCCGATAGAAAGACCAGCAAGGTCGGAGGGGGCATGTGCGGAGGGTGGGATCGAGTGGGGGAAGTTGGTGGTAATAACGCCGGAAGGGGCCAACGCAAGAAGGCGGCGGGCCATCAAAGTCGAGGTGAACCATGATGGGCGGGTGAGAACGCCTTCATCTTCGGTAGACACGGCACCATGGCTGGGACTTGAGCTACCTTCTTGTCCCAGGAAAGCCTGGAGGGTATCCGAGGTGGGGAGGACAAAGCCGTTGACCGTGAGGGGTGAAATGAGGGCGAGAACGCCGGTGAGGAACGCGGCTGGACTAAAGACCATCATGACAGATATTCACGTCCAGGTAGATAAGTGAGCATCGAAGCAGAGATCACAGAAAGGAAAAGAGGAGACTGCAAAAGGGAACGGAAAGTGCGGAGACGAGCGGAGAAATATCAGCTGATGCGATCTTATCTGATCGGATCACCTGATCCGGAACTATACGGTCGGCCAAAGGATCATATGTTAGTATGAGTCGATCTGGCAGTTTGCAACCTGTCTATTAGGTAGGTTGCATATACATGTAGAAGGCCCACGATCATATGGCGTTGAGTTCCCCTACATACCACTCCGATGTCACCCGAGGCCTCGAGATGAAATTTTGGGGCGTCAACTGATCCCCGCGTCACACCATTATTATCATTTTGGACAGTAGCGCGGCTGTAGCCCTCATATTTTCTCATATTTTCTAGCATATTAGTAGCATGTGCTGTAATCATCTTGTATACGAGACAAAATCACTGGAGGTTCAAGCACTTCCCGTATTTAAAAAAACAAGCTCTTTGGTTGCAGGATGGACGCCTGAAAGGTAAAGTCCATAGCATCAAGTATGGATTTATGATCAAGACGTTCCCTAATAAGTGTTGTTCTGGAGTTTCCCAGCTAAAAGTAGAGTGGCTTGGCAGTTTGATAGAAAACCCAGCTTTCAAACATCCACATGTTCGTATTCATAGCAGTTAACTTATCAAGAGATTTTGCGTGTACCAAGGCCTTGAATACCTTTCACTGATCCGACTTAACATAGATATACTATATTTAGGGCTGTTAAACTCAGCCAAATCCTGCTCAAAATAGCATGGTAGATCTATACACACATATAAGCAATCTCCGAACAGTGTAATCGCGCAAATACGAACCTTAAATCATACAAAGCCAAGCATGTCATACTTGAAACTCATGGCTTATGTCCAGTTCTATAGATAGCCTCTAGGGCTGTCGACAAAGGGCTGAGTCATGCTTCGCCACAGCCTCCGGACTTGGAAGTGGAGAAGGTCCGAATGAGTCATTCAGTTCCAGGTATGTGCGGTCAGACTGCATGGCTGCCTACTGGAGTCTAAGGTGGCACCGATATCGCTGATTGAAGCTGTATTGATTTGGCTATCCTATCCGAGGGCAAAGACCCCCGGGGGTGGCATGCATACCAACCCCCTAGATGGAGAGTTATACAGCAGGGGAGACGCCCGCTCCCAGAAAAGCATAATAAAGACCATAACCATCCCAAGCCGACCACACTCCGTACGCAACCTCGTATAATAGAAAATAGGGTAAAAAGTGAGAGAACAGATGCACGATGCAAGTAAAGACGCGCCAGTCATCACCTCATCGTACACTTGGCGTGGGAATCAAACACCCAAGCCCTGCGACCGAGTGCCCAAGAAAATAGGGGTATGTACAGGAACAATCGGATCGCTTCGCTGGAAACCAAAAAAACGACGGACTTTTCTTTTTTGTTTGACCTCGCACAAAGGAAATAGAAAAGACAAAGATCCGCTAAAATATTGCAAGTCAATTCAAGAACTCAGCAACGCGTAAGGTCGGGTTCATAGCGACCTTGCGTGCTTCACTGCCGCAGCAGGCACGTTTCATGCCGACTGGTCCTGAGACGGGACCAGTTCGCTGGGAGATAGAATTATTCTCATGTTGCATCATAAACGAGTGCGGTAGCTGACCATCGGGCACCACGGTGTGTTCACCGGAGGCACTGAGATTCATCAGGTGGCGCACATGGTTCTGAAGCAGTTGATCATCAGATCCAGTGCGTCCACGTTTCCGGCACTGGCGCCGCTCTGGCGTAGCACCGGAAAGTTCGCAGAGACTCTGAGCGGCTTCATTCAGACTGGGATCCAGGGAGAATGCAGACAGGTCGGGGACTGAGGAACCCATAGAACTGGGGTATTCAGGAGAGCTGTAGACACCGACTCGAGAAGCCTCATCGATTGGTGAGGCGATAGCCAAGGTCTTCCGGGACTCCTTCAGGGAGTTGCTGGTGCAGCGCAAGGTAGCCTTGACGGCCAGACGAGCTGGTGCAGACCCGCAGGTTCCCGAGGCATTGGACGAAACCGACGACGAGCGCGATGAGCGGGACGACAGGGTTGACACATCCGACACCATAGATTCGGGAGATGAAGCCGAAGAGGTCGAGCGAGCCAAAGATGACCGGCGAACCGTAGCCGGGTAACCATCGAACGACTGAGACCGAGGGCAGAATGACAGAGGGGGGCGCTGATCGAGAGTCGATCGCGCCATGCACGCATTCTGCGCCTGGTACATAGCCGAACTGATAGCTGAGCGACTAGAGTAGGCAGCCGCACTCGCAGCGGGAGTGGAGGCCACCTGAGATTGAGGAGTCATCTGAGGCGTAGGAAGCATGGAAGGACGCGGGACCCCGGGCAGAGCCAGGCTCGGAAGCTCCATGCGCGGAGTCGGCTCCAGTGTCCGGGGAAGATCCCGTGGGCAGGAAGTCCGCTCGCGAGAGAGATACTCGTTGCTCGGCATACTGCGAGGTGAGGGAGACTCGGACAATCCAAGATCCATCCCCATAGCAGGGACCGGGGTCATCGGCTCTGACTCTACAGAGTCCAGTTCAGGAGTGAGTCTGGGTAGGACCGTCTGCCAACACTGACCTTCAGCAACCGGAGGACCACCGGCACCAGGAGTCAACTTCAAGACCAGATCGGTCCAGCGCTGGAAAGTCGCTTCGTCGATATGCAGGCGCCATCCGACGGCCTTGAGGAACATCAGTTCATTCTGGTTGATCTCCAGAGTGTTGAGACCAGAAATCTTGCTCCAGGCACGAGCGGAATAATTGCGGTCCTGCAGATACTTGGAAGCGAGAATCAGCGCCGCCAGGAACATCCGACGCCCACACTGCATGGCCCGCAAGAGCGACTGATCCCGAGGTTGCTCCTTGGTAAAGTCATGAGTGGGCACGTGGGGCTTAACCTTAATCAAATAATACAACGCCACCTGCAGGGTACTATAGCTAGTACGCGAGCGTCGGAGTGTTTCTTGGATGAAGATGCGGAGGGGAAGAACGCCTTTAGATCCAGTCGCAGCATCACTGCGGGATGCTGCGGCGGACAGAGGCCAGATAGTCTCTACGATCTGGGACGCGGTATCTTGTAAATGTTTTAGCTGAGCGTCCGAGACCTTGTCTTGTGTTCAAGACTTACCGACGAGATTATCGACAAAGTTCACCTTCCGCTCGGACTGGCGGAGCAGACAGGGCGGAGGCCGCGCGCTGGGAGCGCTAGAGGCATAACTGTTAGTGCGTCGAGGATGCGTTCGCAACTCGGACGGCACCACACCATCCCCCTTGGGGGCAGATCCTTTGCAAGGCCGGGAGCAAAATCCGGTACTTCTTTGACTGTTTCCTTCATTGTCCCACACATCAACGGGGTTGGTGGAGGTCGACGAGATGGAGGAGACGCAGTCGAGGGAGAAGACGGAGGAGGAAGAGGAAGACGCGGAGGAGATCGAGGAGTAAGGGTGAGCGTGGTGAGACGCTGTCAATTGAGAACCTGAGTTTGAAGCGTTCAAACCCAAGACGTCCATCCCTGACATATCCGGGTTCATTTCGGATAGGGCGAGATGGTCCGATTTGTACCGTGTGAAGAAACCGTTAAGCAGGAAACCGGGAACGAGGGCCGAGGAGACAAAGCCGTCTTTTGCGACGTAGGCGACGGCAGACCTTTAGTAGAGAAGCGCCAGGTTGGACACTGGACGTACTCGGAGGAATAAGCGGAACCACCGGGTAGAAGTGGCGGAGAGTAATAAGTCAACTAAGTAAAGAGAAGACGAAGGACAAAGCAAGACAAGACCAGACAAGACAATAAACAAGAAATAGAAGAAGGTATTCACGATCCGATCACCAAGTGCTATATTACGTGGCGAGTGACTCTTTTTTTTTCGATGATTCAGAAGCCAGAGGCGAGGTCGGTAACAGCAGAGGCGATCGGGTCGGAAGAGGCAATAGGGTACATTTTGAAGAGAAAGTAACTGGCAAAGAACTGGGCACTCAACGGAGCATGAACAGGCAGAACCACGCTGGTGGCTGCTTGTTACAGGCAGGCGTTGAAGTGACTAGGCAGAGAGGGAGCGGAGAGAGAGAGAGAGAGAGAGAGTCGGGAGGCTAGAGGTGGAGGGGGAGAAAGAGTCAGTGGGGGGGGAGTCACACAAAGAGAGTTGGAGATGGAAGAGGAAGAGACTATTTAGGCTCACCTTATGACTCTTTAGACTCTTTACAGAATCTGTTGTGACTAAGAGGGGGGCAAAAAGGGAGAGAAGTTGTGGCGAGAGAACTGGGTGGCGGGAAGGGGGCGCAGGGACCACTCGGATGGGGATATACTTGGATATACTTAGAGTAGTATAGAATGATCTCTATCGAGAATATAGAATATAAGAATATATATTAAAGAATATAGTATAGAATATTCTCTGCACTCTGTACTCTATAGAGAATGACTTAAGGTGACTCCCGGTGAGAGAGGGAAAACCCGGATGCGGCGAGAACGGGTCCGAGATAGGAGTGACTCAATATCACTGTAGAAACTATAGAATAATGAGAGATTACTTTACATACTAGACATGTAGATATGATATTGGCTATTCGCTACTGAACTGAATATTCAATATAATATTAACTTAGGTGTACACCACTTTCTCTGCCTAGAATGACCCATGTCTGTGTAGCCCAACCAAAATGAACTTACTTAAAATCCAACTGAGTCATAAAGGCGCTTGCCACGTCGTCCAATCCACGCGCTGTGGCTCCACCGGTCCCCCGATTACCTCAAGCCCTATTGGCCACGACTCCGATCGGCGCTGTAGTCTCTCAGGGCTGGGGAATTTTGGACTCAGATGACCTCACAAGATTAGGCGGAAATGAAAAGAAGTACAGGTATTTTCTAGAAATATCGGCTTTATATAGTTAGTGGGGGTTAGACTTCCAAGGGCGTATGTAACTATACTTCCATACTTCCACGCGACGAAAGAAGTTCACGCACAAACAAGTTAAATTAGTATAGAGCATCATGGATAAGTTACTCCGTACACTACATGTATCTACACTTCCTCTCGTAGCAGTGCTACCAGCCCCTGCACCTCGGCCTCTGTCCCGGTCAGCATAACCGAACGAATATTGAAGGGGCCACTCACCAGTGTTGTAATGCAGCAGGCTGACCCGCACCACCCCATCCTCCACATCCGGCAGCCCGCATACCTCGGCCAGCAACCGGTGGCTGTACATATGACCACTGCGGAATCCAAACGCCGACCGGCGCTCAACTGCTTCTACCAGCTGTTGGCTGCCCACACCCTGTACGACAAAACTGATGACAGGTACACGGAGCTCCTTGCGTGCCGACGGTTCCCCAATAATAGTAATACGGCTATCGGCAGCCAAGAACTCAAGGAGGATCTGCTGCAGCCGCTCTTCGTGCTCCGCCATCTGGGCCCAGCGTGTGCTAGGCTCGGAGCCAAAGTACTCCACCACGCGGGGAATACTCTGAGTGAGCTCGTAATTTGCGGACGCAAGGTTAAGCTTCAAATCCAGTGTGTTGGTGGCCTTGAAGAAATGGCCCAGCGACTGGATCTGGTCATGGATGCGTGATGAGGCATATAGTTGTGCCAGGTGTGGCCCATACACCTTGTACCAGGAGAAGGCCTGAACAGATCAGCGAACCAGTTGATCATGATTGTGGTTGGGCACTTACGTAGAAGTCCACATCCAAAGCCTTCACATCAACTTGGCGATGGGGTGCCAAAGCCACTCCATCCACACATAGCAGTGCCTATTCACTTGATTAGACATTGGTAGACAAGTATAAGTTGTAGAATATATGGGGTACTCACACGAGGATATGCATGGACCGTGTCTGCAATCTCTCGGACCGGGCTGATGGTGCCGGTGATATTAGATGTGTGCGGGCATGACACAAGCCGAGTCTTATTGGTGAGCAAAGTCTTCAACTCAGCCGGGTCACAGACGGGGTTCTTTGGATCAGAAGCTGCCCACCACTTCACCGTCAAGCCCAACCGCTCTGCGACCTGGACCCACGGGGCGATGTTGGCCTCATGGTTGAGTTTGGACAGGATGAGCTCGTCACCAGGCTGGAATGTGAGAGCTATAGAGATGTTGTGCAGTAGCTGGGTGGTTGAGACACCAATACTGATCTGTTTAAACTGTTCTTATCTTTGTTCTTCGGGAATATATATTGTTAGGTCGTGGTGGAGATATACCTCTTCAGTTGCCGCATTGATGAATCCAGCAGCCACCTTGTATGCGTTCGAGTATGCATTTGTTGAAGACTTGGAGACTCCATAGGTGGCACCAAGCTGGACATTCGTGTTCAAAAGGTATGAACGGATGCTTTCCGTATGGCCGAGTTAGTACTCCGTATACATTAACGTTAACTTAGTCCAGAGTAGCCTTACGAGTCCGCCACGGTATCGAGAACCTGACTTCCACCTGTTCCCAAATACGGTATTAGCTTTAATCATAACTCTCGTGTATTTGTGATAGACCGAAACTCCATATCAGTGCAACGAACCTGCATTGTCCATAAACACCTGTTCCTGCTGCAACGCAGGGAAGCGAGCGCGAGCTGCTGTTACATCCAGAGAGGCCATGTTGAAAATCAGTAGATTTGAGTATAATCATACGAATAGATGCAGTATCACCTTGGGTAGAATTGGCGAAGTGTACATATACTTGACATTGGCCTTGGCCGCTGAGGGGTAACCCAGTGGAGTTGATAGCGGATTTTACTCCGATTCCTTGCTTGACATAACTTACGGAGTACAGTACATGTACTTCGGTTCGCTCCTTGGCCCTGGACATGTCAACTACGATATAATTGTTATAATGGCACCAAAACAGCTTCTCTCCTATACAGTGAACAGAAAGCCCTACAAATCAACAGAGCATAGTAAGACGAGTATCAAATGCGATGATTCTGCTTCCATCGGGTATATGTATGAAATCCAAAGCCACCAAACCCCCGTAAAGGCACAAGAGAAAGCCGAAAGACAACAGAAAGTAAACCTATTCACACAAAGCAACCAATCCGTTACCGAGAGCGTGTACTTGTCGCCCCGGGCCCAGGAGCAGCATCATGTACAACACACAGCAGATACTTCCGGTCCGGCACGACAACAATCTCATGTTTTCGTGTGCGCATCCGAAGTAGCTTTACCTCATCATCCTCTTCCCGATCACCAGCATCCCCATCCCGATCATCCTCGCGCGATGTGCCCTTTCCAATCCCATAGTCCTGGCCGACCTCCCTTGTAGGAGGAACCTCGTCGATAGTAGGTCGCGAGAGCGAAACACCTAGCGCAGAAGCACTGGACACAAAGGCGAAGATATGAGCAGCGAGCGCCTCGGTTTGAGAGGGCTGGTATGACTGTGAGGAGGCGGCAAGAGCGGGTGAGGCCGGGGATGAGTCGGCGGATTGAGCGGAGAGAGGGTTCGATTCGGAGGTAGAAGGGATTTGAGCGGTGCGAGAGGATCCATTTTCTTCAGAGGTTGGCACTGCTAGCTGTCCTGTGCTTTGGATGATGGAGCCGTCTTTGCGGGAGAGGATCAGGGTCGATTGCACGCCCGGGCGGGAGGTGAGGTGGGAGAGCAGCGCGGTGACATGTTGAGGGACCTGCTGGGTACGCTGTTGAGATTGTTAGCTAGGGACTATTCGAGAGGAGCTGGGACTTACAGTCGCGTTCGCCATGGTTGGAGTTCGGGAAACGTGAGGAGCTTTGGTATGTGTGGAAGGTTGCGGGGGTGGATTAGACAGGTGAGCAGCTTATAGCCCTGTGACTTCTGTTTCCAGTCGAGTTTGCTTCAGAATTGAAGCAGGGATTCACTGTTCATCTGTTCACAATTCACCACTGGAGCACTTTGCCCAAACAAATGACTAAGCAGGGTGTTTGCCCTGTGAATCTATAGCTTCATCTACATTCTGTCCTGAAACCAACTTCTGGAACTTTGGATAGTAATTGAATCATGCTTTGTGATCCTATTAATGAAAGCTCCTATTTATATTGTTTACGTAGCAAGATTGGCAAGAATTAGTTGACTTATACTCAATTGCATTAACATATATTGCATCATATTTACCGGAAACTCGCTGATATACAAATCAAAGGGAAACAAAATGGTATCATCGAGAATATAGCCAAAGAGAAAGCACTGGCATATGTAGAAAGAAAATCAAATGACCGTAATCAAAGAGAATGGGTAATATCGTTCAGAAATAGAAAACATAAGGAAATGTAAAGATCGTTATTTATCGTTTGCGTGAAATGCGAGCACCACTGAAGCTAGACTTGTCCGACATCCAGCCAGACTCGATATCTTCAATCATGTTGTCTAGTTGCTTGACATTCGGACGGCCTTCTCGGTACGAGCTCGAGGTATCAAAACCACTGTGCTCGCTGCTCCGAGAGGAACTGATCCAACTCTCGGGGCGTGAGATGTGGCGGGGAGGGTAATGGCTCGCGAAGGGCCCGGATGGGAATGGTGGCATCATGGTCGGATCGAGGCTCAGACTCTCTAGAGGATTCTTGTTTCCAACATTGAGTGCTGCCATGAGAGCAGCCTGGAGGATCTGGTTCTGACGCTCCAGATTGGCAACTCGGTCTTCGAGGTAATGATCCATCGGAGGGGCCTGGGGCCGGTGGCTACTCTGAGACGCTCTAAACCGGTGCGGCGACATGGAGCATTGCGACTGAGGGGATGTAGTCTTCTCAAGATTAGGATTGCTGCGACTTTGAGGAATCACATGGTGAGCCGAATGAGAATAGTGAGAACGACTGTGGCTAGACATTTGGTGTGTATCCATAGTTCGTCCTCGGTGGGTTGGCTGGGCGGCTTTCTGTTTATCGGCTTGACGGCGAGATACTTCGACACCCGCACTGGGGCCGAAGACCTCATCATCCGACGAGGGCAGTGGAGACTCAGGGCGACTCTCGGGGCGACTTTCTTGGTATGAGTCGGGGAAGCTCTCACGGCGGAGACTGCTCCGTGAACTGTCGCTTTGAGAGATGACTGAGTGGCGGTAAGAACTAGGTGGAGGGGGTGCCTCCATGCTTCTCACAGAGTGAAGCATAGCCGCCTTAGGGGCTGTGTAGTTGCGCTGGCCCGCTGCGCGGCCAGGAGGAGGGGGAGGCGGATGTGAAGGAGGAGGAGCTGATGGGAGAGAAGCAGTAGGGGGAGGTGATGGCAAACCGAAAGGAAGATTTTTTTGGCCAACTTGAGAGTTGATCTGTAATCCGTTCAGGATGATACGTTTACCCTGAGGCTCTGTGGGAGTCGAGTGTCCCAAGATAGGAGAGTCGGCCAACGGCTGGCCCTTATCATCATCTGCACTGGAACGGCTTTCGGGCAAATCTTGCATGCGAGGGATGCGGATGCTTGAAGCACGTCTTCGAGCGGTGTACTGAGTGGGTGACATACACTTGGAGGAGCCTGAGATCGACGGGGTAGAGATGCTCTCCTCGTCATCAGCGATCGAACCTCCAGCGTCGACATTACCCAAAGCGGTTGCAGGGCGTGATTCGAGGATTTGAGGGCTATCGACAGCGGACTCAGCCTCTGGATCCTCGGGCACGGCTTTCGAGGAAGATTGTGGAGCCAAAGACATTGCTCCCGAGCGAGCCGGACGAATGCTCAAGCGAGCGTTTGTCTGAGGAGGAGCGCTGGGGGCACGCTCAGCCTCGGGCAACGATGGAAGTGGCCTGGTAGGCGCCGGAAGAGGGAATGCCTTGAGCGTGCCCATGGATAATGACACTGGTCGAGCCTTGACCTGATCCTGCGTGGTTAACTCCTTAGGTGCTTGGGCTTTCTCGATAGATGTCTTTGCCTCAGAGACCAACTGGGGTGCCGGTGCAAGGGCGCCTGTGCACGGCGGTTCTGCCACCTTGGTCGGGGTCTCCTTGATAACATCTGATGACTTTCGGGACTCATCACTGAGATTGGCTGTACTGCTAGACGGTTCGATCTGTGAACTGAGCGAAGAACTTGACACGGTGTTGGTGAGCGTTTGATACCGTGGCACAGCGGAGGTTCTCCACGCAGTGATGCTGGACTTGCGAGGTGGTGCAACATCAGGGAAGAGCTTCAGAGTCGGGGTCGAGGTACGACGAGACAGATCAGACAAGTCAGACTGCTTCACCGCGGGACAGCGCCTCTGGCTATCAGTGGAGGGCGGGGGTGACTCTGTTCCCGCTACACTCGCGGGTGCATTGCTTGGTGTATTGCTCGTGACTCGCGAAAGGGATTCTGTATTTTGCGAGTTCATTCGAGCACTGGAACCCGCAGAGCTGGGTGGTCGGTTGACTTGCTCATCGATCGATGGGTTCCTGCGGCTGTGGTTCGTGGAAGCGAGTGAAGAAGCTGATCTAATGATGGATTGGGGGCCTTGGTCCACAGAGCTCGAGGCTGGCACTGCTGAGGACTGAGAAGAGATATTCTCAGATGGTTGGTATGGTGGCGGCACCGAATCGTCGAATTCCGAAGAAAGCGAGACAGCGACATCAACCATTGAGCCAAAGTCATCAAGATCCAGAGAGGCCAGGCGACGTCGTACTTCGGTCGGTTGCTTGCCTCCATCGGCTTTGGCTTGTAGCCATGGCTGGCCAATGTTTTCCACGTCTTTCTTGGATTTGGAAAGAGATCGGGAGAGACTGTCCTTGGAATTTCTAGGCTCCTTTGGTCCTTTGAGATCTTTCGGTAGAGGAGCCGGGATGAGATATCCTTCCCTCATCAGCGCATCAATCTGGCGTTGTTTCTCCTCTTGCTTTGATCGGGGCGGTGACTCTTTCTTCTGTCGCTGAGCAAACTGGAGGAGGCGACGATGGAATGGCTTCAGTTCCTGCTTCGGATCCGATTTATATTCCTTGGGTTCTACCGCAACCGGCAGCGCAGTGGTCGTATCCGAAGGACTTGAAGGCTGAGCTGGGGTTGGTGGCGGAGGTTGGGATGGAGTAGAAGGTTGCGCAGGCATGTTCTGGGTTTGAAAGAAACGAACGAGGTCCACCAGACTTTCATTTCGGCCAGGTCGTTCAGCTGTGCCGGCAGAGCGAGCTTCAGGACGTGGACCATCTCCACCTCGGGGTCTAGAGGGCACAGGCCCAGGTGTTGGCGATACCATGTTGGATATTCTGCGTTTGGATGGCAGAGGATCGGGTCGATACGTCCGGACAATTGGGCTTGGTGCGACGGCACAGTCATGCGAAGATTCCCGATGCATAGAGAGACGGTGCATCAAATACTGGCTGCTTTTCAATGCGAATGCTCGCGGATGTCGACATCAGGGTCCCAACGGGTCCAACGGCGACAACAGTGCTATCCTTGCAAGGTCAGAACCAGGGTGATGCCTCGACTGTGAGACATGCTCACCTGTAGGAAAATGAATAGGAGCCCGTTGAGGTTAAATAACAGAGGCGAATATGATCTATCTCAAGATGACATGAGTATATACAGGGTGCGCCACTATAGAGCAGATCGAGAGTGGCGTCAGAGGATCAATGAGAGCGTAAAAACAAGCGAACAGAAGTTGAACCTGAGACGAGGCAACCGGCAGGGAGAAGAGTTTAATAGAAAGATCCCCAGATGAGCTGTCGCACCCTTGCTTGACCGGGGAGACCTAGACGATCACGATGCAGGAGTCCCGCCCTCGGAATCTGGAAAGGCACAGTAGTTGAGGTTAAAGTGGAACCCGACAAAGAGGTTCTGCATATCATCAGGGATTCCTTCAAAGGGATTCGCCGATGCAAGGTGTGGACCCCCAATCCTGATCAAACACGCCTAGAGGGAGTTCGATATGACACAGCGCTGCACATCGGTGTTTGTGCCCTCCATTGTGCCCATTGTTGCAGGGCCATACCTGGCCGATAGGCCAATTGACAATTGAACTGAATCCATTTTCAACCATTGCACATTTGCTTTTCCCCTCTCCTTCTTTTGCCCTTCAATATGGGGAGGTAAGGGGTCGAGTACCGACAGGAGGAGGGGGGGAGGAAAACGTCAGTGATGTGAGGTATCAAAGTGACTGTAGGATCCGAGTTCACGAGAGTTCAGATCGGACTCAGGGATCTTCTAGGCGGCAGTCGATCATGGCAAACACAGAAGTACTGTACAGACAGAGGTGGAGTTGGAGGGGGAAGTAGACGAGAAGTGACAGCTCACACGCACAGATCCCTGAACTATCGAACACATTCTACTTATACATGCAGCTATGTAAATTGCTAATTAAATAGCCATTTGATGGCTATATTCAGTGGTTAACTGCAATATACAGTACTTGAATACAACATACAACATTTAGAATCCTCGTTGTCACCCTCATATCGGCAATATAGGACAGCTGGACTATCAAGGGCAAACTCAACCCCCTGGATCTTTAGCTTCAATTTTGAATAGCCAATATTCCATGGTAAAGTTTGCCTAGATCCACTATGAATCATCAATTATTGTGGTCTATCACTTCCACTTCTCCCCTTGCTGGAGTCCATTCTATTTTGGTTAATTCTCCGATCCAAACGCTTTTCTGCACATCTGCATTATCTAGAGTTTCATTAAACTTCTATACATGTAGATATACATGTTCATCCGCAGATCTCCTATTGTGAAAACACAGGACCCCCGCGAGTGCACACGTCTACCTTATACTCCCTTTGTCTCAAACAGCCACACAAACGGAGAATATCCACATGGTCACTTGAAGCGAATGGCTGCCTGGCACATATCATAGCAAACCTGTCCAGAAAGCCACACTTAGTCTATGGCCCGGAATCAATCCGACCAGACCATGTATAACATCTAACATGTCATCCCCACCAGCTCCGCTGTCAGACATCTAGAATCTACGGGAACCTGATCCGGCAACATGGCCAAGACTCGTATTGACACTGGCTAGTCAAAATTTACATATAGCTATGGCGTCTGTGGCTCTGCCATCGCTGGTGAAATGAAGATGCAGTACAGAAACAAAAGACCTCGCTGACGCCGTGTAATGCTCGAAGATTTTCAACTCGGATTCATCACGAGCTGAGTCTATGTGGAAACAATGTCCCGAAGATTCCCTTGGATCAATTTCTGTTTCTTTGTGATTCGGAGAGTCCGCGATGGGACACAGAAGGATCCAAATTTGGGTTGTAGGTCAGGATGTACGCTCACTTGCGTTTGGGGCGGATAAATGGGTCCGTTTCCTTTTTTTTCCGCATGGGGGGCCGAGGCTTAGGACCCGGATTAGAACCCTAAATGTAGTTTAGTATGATTGATCAGAAAAGTCAGATAAATGACTTACCTCTGCTCTGGGTCCTGTTGGCGGGGCTCTCGGTGGGGGATTCGCGGTCGGGTATGCTGGGCCATCGCGAGACGGCTTAATGAGGCCCTGGAAGTTTGTTAGCATCTATAACAAGATTCCGCTCGATGGATCGAGTGCATGGTCAAACCTACTGCTGGTGGACCATCAGATCGCGGGCCCTTGGGAGCATTCGGGACGGAGGAAGCATTCTAGAGTTTGGTTAACGTTTGGTTGTAGTAAGTGAAGGACAGTGACTTACCCCTTGTGGACTTCCTTTTGGACCTTTCGGTACATGCACTGGTCCAGAGAGACCTGGATGGCCGGTGGCTCGGGGCTTGGGAGCCTGACCAGCTGGTCTAGAGAGACTTGAAGGGCCGGTATTCCGTGGACAGGTGGGGGCATGGGATGGAGCATTAGATTGTCCAATTCGAGGACGTTGCGCGTTGGGTGCATCGGGGACAGAATCCCCCCGCTTTCGCTTTGCACCTTCAAGAGGTTGCGAAGGATTCGCAGTAGTAGCCTGGACAACTGGGACTTTCGGGTTGTGCCCTCCCAGCTGATTCTCTCGCCGACGATCGTCCTTTTCCTTTCTTTGTTGCTGGAGCCTGTACTCATCCCTAGACATGCGATCCCGTTCAAACTTCGAGAGACGTGTCACGGACTTGCAGCTGCTGGACGAATGCCCAATCTGGCCGCATTCAAGGCAGAGTTCGGCAGTACAGAAGACTTTGGTGTGACCGGCTCCTTTGCACCGATAGCAGACCCCGCGTGCATGTTCCCTTGCCTCGTTATTGTCGCAATTGTGAGTAAAATGATCCGCGCTTCCGCATAGTCCACACATCTTAGTTGTGTCCAAGCCCGAACCTCCTCCAGAAGGCCCGTCGGGTGGTGGCGCTGGGGGTGTACCGCGGCGAGAAACGGACACAGAAACGGAACGAGAGTCAAGGCCAATGGACGCCGACGAAGACCGAGAGATGGAGGGCACGGAGGGCGCTTTGTCGGGAGTATTGGATCTAGCTGTATCGGTTTGAGGTACATCGGAGATTTTTTCAGTATCAAGATCAATCATCTCGACCTCTTTGTAACCGGTAAACTGCGGCCTCTCCAACATCTTCATGATGTTACCCTCGGTGTAGATGTTCCGCTCTCGCGCATTCCGGACGAGGCGATTCCAGAATTGGCCCTGGATCAAAGCTTGCGAGTTACCCAGAACCCAGAGCGATGACTTGGCACGTGTAAGACCAACGTTCATACGTCGGACGTCAGCCAAGAAACCGATACCTTTGTTGGATGCTCGAACACAGGAGAAGATGATGACCTCACTTTCTCTACCCTGGAAAGCATCGGTCGTATTGAAGTCAACCTTTTTCAGAATGTCTTCTCCGTATCGGTAGACGAATTGAGTCTTCATCTCTCTGAGTTGGCCCTTGTAAGGAGTAATGATGCCAACCTTGCCGGCAAAGTCGTATTCTTTGACATCTGTGATTAAACGCTCGTAGAGTTGCATCGCGACTTGTAACTCTGCTAAATTGACCAAAGAGCGGCCCTTTGGCACACTTGACTGCATGCCTTGAACGTCAAAGAATCGGTAGGGGCTGAGAAGTTCGCTCTGGTGCCAAGGGCGACGGCGGAGCTTAGCCATGTCCGGTCCATCCTGCAGCTTACCTTCGTAGAACGTATCACTGGGGAAAGCGCTGATTTCAGGATGCATACGGTACTGAATGTCGAGCAAGTGAACGTCTCTGGGGTGGTTCTGCTGCATCCGAACGAACAAACTCTGTTCGTACTGGAACCGTGATGCCATCTTTGATAGGACAGTTGGAGGTAGCTGCTTGGGATCACCGACAAGCACACACTTTGAGCAGCCGTATTTGAGGGGAATCAGAGCGCTGAGTTCAATACACTGAGCTGCCTCATCAATGATGACCGTCTCGAACTCGACGTTCATACCCTGGAAGATTTCATGACCAGAGCCGCTTAGAGTGGTGCAGATGACATGAGAGCCATTGATAATCTCTTCTTGAATGCGCCGTTTATGCATATCAGCATTGCGGGCCAAAGTATGGTTCTGATCGCGAGCCTTATCAATGGACGTGCTCAGCTGAGATCGTTTCTTCTTCATCAGTTCAAACTCGCGCTCGAGCTCTTCTGGAGGAGGTAATCCCTTTGCTCTTGCTTCATCAAGACGTGAACGAAGCTCTTTAAACGTGGTATCGGTTTGCTTATGCTCTTCGTACAGCTTCTGCATGTCGACACCGTTCCCTTTACTGGGGTCCTGGTTCAGACGGGCATTGACCACCTCATCGAGTGTGACATCCAGGACCTTAGTGTTGATCGCATCACTCCTTCCTAGACGAAGGACATTGACCTTTTCTTGGCGGCCATCGGATGTCTTGACGCCTTCCTTCAATCGCATGACCAACTCGTCCACGGCGGCGTTACTAGGCGCACAAAGCAAAAGCTTTTTGGAAATCGTGTTTCTGGCTGCTGGTCCACCGATGCTGACAGCTTGTTTCCCAAGAACATTGCTGAGGAGACTACCAACAAGTGCGATGATAGTCTTGGTCTTTCCGGAACCTGGCGGACCCTGGATAAGAGTAAATGCATCATTGTCGACAGCCGACTTGATAGCTTTTGCCTGTGCACGATTGATGGTGTAGTTGTCCATAATAGGCTGAAGCCTTGTGTCCGCGTAATTGAGAATGGGGGAAGGCTTGGCGAGAACAATCTCTTCGCATAGATCGTAGTACTGCAAGGCCATGAGAGCACCGTATTCGCGCTCCACAGGGGTCAAGGATGTGATCTTGGCCGCCCAAGCTTCAGTGCCGGGCCCAAAGTTGGCAAGGAACTTGTTGTTGCCGGGGTTGACTCGATATGTGATCTCCATCTTTGCATTTTTCCGATTCACACCACAGACACGCGCGAGGACATGAGGTGCACTGGAATCCTTTGTGGGCTCAGAAGCGTTGGAAAACAATACCAAATCACCTTCTCCGATGCTGAAATCCTTTGGCGGAAGACCGAGTGGCTGAGTGCTGAACTCAATCCACGAGTCCACAGCCAAACGAGACATGACCTTGACTTGGAAATTGCTGAAATTCCCCTCTTCCTTCGATTGCTGGAAACCTTGCCACGCCTCGAGAATCAAGAGCGGTTCAAAGGTATTCTGATAGTCGCCTGGAGAACGGAATGAGTTTGAGACGAGCGTATAGTCCTTTTGGTCTGAAGTTGTAGGAAGATCGCCGGTAGCAAAGAAGTCCCAGGATAGGATGGAGTGGTGAAGTGAGCCCAAATCCGGTGCCAAGCGCGCTCGCATATCTTTGATGGATCGATGACGCTTGATCTTCTTGACGGGCTGTTGCTGGAGGGATTTCTTTTTGCTTAGTTCGTAGGCGGCCACAGCCTCTGGTTTCTTTGGTTTGGCACCAAAGAGTTCTGTATCTAATTCATCTTCACTTTCAGAATCTGATTCAGAGCCAGAGGAAACCATCATGCTATCTGCGGGCGTGGTATGGTCTTTGCCCTTGATACCAATACCTTTCAAGCCCGATCCTTGCTCAGCAGTGAGCTGGGCAACACCCTGCGCAGGCATGCTCTTCTTGAGCCTGGCAAGTTCGGCCATATCTCGCTTCTTCTTTGCCTCCTTCTCGCGTTCCCGCTTCTCACGGAAAGATAAAACTTGTGTCGCGTCATCTTTGGGGCGTGAAGGCACGACCGGCTTGGGAGCATTATCACGACGTGCCTTGAAAGACATCGAAGACAAGGGCGTCTTGGCCGCCTTTTCAGCGTTCCGTTTCGCCTGGGCCGCAAGTCGTGCCTTGTTGATTTCCACAGAAGACGAAAGTTCAAGAAGGGTTTGATCGGCAAGGTTATCGTCAAACTCATCATCACTGTGGATGCGAGAAGAGGGGCCCGAGATATCGGAGGGTTTGGCAAACGAAGTGATGGAGGATTGTTTCTTGAGGGCAGCTGTGGAAGCAGTGACGACCGGCTTCTTGTAGTACGCTTCGAGCGAACGTACCAATTCAGCCTTTTCACGTTGTGTGAGGATTGTCTTGATAGATCCGTCAACAGCAACTCCTTCAATAAAGCTCAATGCATCAGGCTTCACGGTAGTTACGTCCATCGCACCCAGCCTCCGTAGAAGCTTTGAAACCAACCCTACGAGAGTCGTTGCCAAGTATTCATCCTTCAACCTGAGCCATTTGACCATGGCACTCATAGTCGTAGTGGGGGACTTCAGGAAGTTTTCAGACATGGACTTTTGCCCAGGATCTGCGTTTGCTACAGCCCCCAAGAATACACCATACTGATCGAAGAGGAAGTCGGCAAATTGAATCGTGTCACGACAGAATTCAAGCATGACGGACTTGTCGTTGCCGCGTAGATGCCACGCCTCGGTCTCGTCAAAGATTGTGGTCAGTGCCTGCCACAAATACTCCCAAAGTTTCTGCAACGACAGGACTTCTCGTCGATCTGCAAGGTTACGAGTGCGCAGCATACCAGCCTGGCTGTCACATAAGATCTCTACGATATCTGTACCCGTGTAAAGCATTCTTGGAGCTGGCGCGAATGTCTTCATGTTGGAGATTCGGCGGAACGACCAGCTGAGGCCGTAGACTGTAAGTGTGAAGTCTGTCTGCAGCAGATGAGAGATGGCGTCTCTTCGCGCTGACTGGCCACTGACGTTCTTGATCACGTCGACAGTAGCCTGGTAGGTATCCAAGTCGGCAGCAAACAGAGCCGAGATCAAAGCACTGCTTGTGTCCTGGCTTTGGAACAGCTTTTCCAGGTGCTCGGGCGGGAATTCTGATAGACGTTCAATGATCTTGCAAGAGAGGTGGGTAAGATGGCCATAGATCATGTTGAAATGTGTCTTCTCTTGGTTGCCTTCTCCTTTCGTAGGGAACTTCTCCAATCCCACCAGAGGTAGAATTCCTAACAGCGCCGAACTTGACAGTGGCAAGTTATCTCGGTGGAGATTTTTAATAACAGCATCCCAAATAGGGGCAGAGTAGGTAGACACTCCGTGTGAGAGGGTATTATTCTTCAGGATGACCTCATAGTCCGTCTTCAAAGACTGACACTCCAGTGCCAAGGTGTTGCGCACGACATCCATGCACAGCGTGATAATCTCTTGTTGGCGACTTTCCTCGACATTGAAGGTGGGAGGATTGAGAATCGTAGTGATGTTGTCACTAACCACCCCCATGGTCTCTGCCAGCACGATACGTGCTACCGAGCCCCGAGAAGCCTCATTGTCCGTGAAGCGGCGAAGCGTCTGAAGAAGACAGGTCAAGCCAATGTGGAAACAGTGGTACCGAGTCAGGTTGGGAAATTGCGAATCCTGAAGCCGGCCGAGCAGCTGCAGTTCCAAGAACCGACAGGCAGACGGCTGATGGGCGCCCTTCAGAGAGTTGAGGAACGGATTAATCCAGGAAAGCATGTCTTTTAGCGCGGATCTCTCATAAGATTCGCCTTCGGTTGTTTCCAAAAGGAAATTATTGAACTGAGTGTTGAAGAATGCCAACTCCATGATTGCCTGGGGAGATATGGTTTGCATGGCATCCCAGAAGTCGGCTGGGGCTTTCTCGAGAAAAGTCTGGATGGTGTTAAGAAGGAATCGTAAACCTGTAATAGGCAGAGCAAGATGTTCCACGGACAAGCGGCAAGGGTCAATTTCCAGCCCTCGAAGCTGATGTGTGATTTGCCCCTGGTCTAATTTTCTGACGATAAGTTGCATGCCTCGCCACAGTCGTTGAATGGCCGTAAATTGCGGTGGTTGTTGCGATGCTGTCCGCAGAGCCCTGAGAATCCCATCTCGCATCGCCCATTCAAATTCCAGGGTGGTCGGAGACCGCGAGTATCGTGTCCATGCCTGGATAGCCCAAAAGCTGCGTTGCGGGTTGGTATCGAATAAAAACTGAGTGACCGCAGGTATGTAGTCCGAAACCTTTAGGCTCCGTTTAGATTGGATCAGCTTAAACGGTTCATCGAAGTGCTCCTGTAGGAGGGTTTCTTTGCGCAACATGGCGTCACAACTCAGAGTCTCAAAGATTGACAGCAACGCAGCTCGATCCAAGACACCTAATCCAATATTTTGTGTTGGAGTCGCTCTCAGTTGCATTGTAGCTGTGGCCAGATTGCGTGTGATCCTCCTGATGTCCCACTCGTCGATTGTCCGGGCAAATGCCTCAACGTCCTCCTCCTGGTAGTTTTCCTCCTTCAACTGTTCCATGAGCCAGATTTTGCCAGTGTAGTACTCCTTGATGCAAAAATCGCATTTCTCCAGCGTCTCATCGAGTTTGCCCAGGACCCAGTTTTGGAGTTCTTCCACGCCATCTTTGTTGTATGCGAGGATTCGCATGCATGAAAGGAATTTTCGTTTTCGAGTGGTGCTTTCAGTAGCGACATCCTTAATAGATTTTCCTGACTCATCCACGCCGTCGAGGTCATCGTAACGTCCGTAGTCCTCTTCATGCTGTCGGGGGCAGAGGAGGTGGGTGCCCTCTGGAAGGGACTTGAGCTCGCTGTACAAAACACCACCCGTTAGTTCTAGTTCAATTGCCCCGAAAGGGTTGGATCACCTACCCGATTGCATCCACGAACTCCATGACTATGGCAGTCTCGAAATGCAGGAATGCTTGGATCTAAATGACAGTCCGGTTCCTTCATCCCAGAAACGCGGCAGCTAAACCATCGTCGTTCAAAGAACGTTTCTCGGCGTGAATTTGGGGTAGTAATATTCAAGATGCCATGTGTGGGCTTTCAAATGAGGGTATCGCAAAGCAAACGAGATAACTGAAAGTATCGCTGTAAAGGTGATGATGGCTGCGGCGAGAGGTGAGGCAGCTGAGTACGGTGCTGAGGGACGATTGATATGCGATGCCGCCAGGGTAACGGAAACTAACGGAAAAGTAACGAAAACAGTAATAAAAAAAAGGCACCACTTGGGTGTATGAAGATGGCAAGTCGGTGTTTGTATGAAGCTCTCAAGGACACAAAAATCCCCAGGACAAACGCGTCTAATTGGTGGGTGGTCCGGGCGGTGGAGGTGCTGTCTACGCGTGAACGCGCCCCATTTTACCCAAGTAGGAAAGAATTAACGTATTTCCCTACCGAGTGGGCCACCCCTACCGAGTGGGCCACCTACACCGGTCTATTCATTTTAAATGCATTTATCTCAACCAAAACGCCATTAAATTCAATAAGCTAAACTCGAGGTCTATTAGGACATGTAGTCATTCTATGACCCTGAATTCCACATACACTACACTTCGTTTTTGCCCTCGTACGCGACTGAGAAGGTGCCGGAGCTGGCCCTACCTCACGGGATACTTATGCTAAAACTACTTGCTCTGGCTGCGCTAGTAAGGCAGAGGCCTCTAAAACTAAGAGGCCTTCTTCGGAAGCTATTTGCCTTTTAGACCAAGTCCTTTTTCGCTTCTTCGTCTCGTTTACAGCGCGTAATTCGCTTACTTCTTTCTCGAGCAAAGCTGCCGATTGCATCGTAATTTGGTAGGCCTTTAAAACCTGATTTATCGCGGAGTTAAGCGGGCTTGATGGGCTTTTTAAGCGCTATTTTAGCAAAGCTTTAATTGAGGAAGCTTGTTTTTGTAATTAGACGTAGTTCAACGGCGTTTTTGGCTCCCACTCGCTTCCTCGGCTTAAGGGGGGTGTCGGGGTTCGAAGGCGAATATTAAGCTTCGAGATCACTCGATCGGGGTTATAAGGTATTAAACCGGCGGTGGCGAAGCTATTCTTAATAGTCTCCGATTTAAATGCCTCAATTCGCGCGGACGGGTAGGCTTTAAGGAAGTCTAGCTTATCAATATGGTTAATTCTAGCACGCGCTTTTGATTCGATAAGCCGACTATACGCGCGTTTTAACGCCGCAAAATAGCCAATATCGAGAGGCTATAAAAGGTGAGACGAGTGCGGAGGCATACAAATTGCGATAATATCGTTCTTTTCGCAAATTTGATCGAACTCCGCGGTTAAATGACTTCCGTGGCCGTCGAGGATCAAAAGTCTATACTTCCCTTTCGTACGCGAAGAAGTAGACGGAATAAAGAGCCTTTCGAGCCAACGAAGTCCAATTTCATCAGAGGTCCATCTATTTAGACTAACCTCGAAGCGCCAATCCTTAGGGAGGCCGTCGAACCAAGATTCGATATAGACTTTGCCCTTAAAAATCACGCACGGAGGAAGCGCCCACCCCGAAGCATTTATACACTCAATTGTAGTCACCCACGCGCGATTTCCGGGCTGTAAAAGTACTCGCCGACCGTAGTATTCAGCCCTCGTAACGATCTTCGCGGTCGCAATTAAGCCCATTGCGAATCCAGTCTCGTCGAAGTTGTAGATATCGTCCGGGTCGATGCCGTATTGAATTATTGTTTTTTGGACGAGATTAAACCATTCTTCAATGATTTTCGGGTCTTCACACTTCGCGCGCTCGTAATTATAGCCTTTTGAGAATCGGGAGGAGAGGATTGGATGCCTTTTTACGAATTTTGTAACCCAATCCTTACCGACTAAAGGAGAGGGGGTAGATCCACGCGCCGCGAGTAGTAAATCCGCCATTTCTCGTACGGTAGAAGGCCGAGGGGCTGCTCCGCGAGAGTCCATAGAGAGAATCCATTTTTGAAGCGATTCCTCCTCAATTTCGGTCAATTTATGTGAATTTGCGCGAGTTTCAGCGCGAAATGGACAGCCGGTAACGCGTCGCTGTAGTGTTGTACGGGGTACGTTAAACTGACGCGCTGCATCACGAATTGATAGGATTTCTTGCTTCTTAATAGCCTGGATAGCTAATAAGATCCTACCCTCTTGCTCCGTACGATTTTGAGAGGATTGAGTACGAATTGGTGGCATAGTGGGTGGTTGAAGAAGGAAGG